>NC_136492.1:11086302-11091302 GCF_053919585.1 Euprymna scolopes | reverse complement strand
CTCCTGTCTTTTTGTCTGTATTCCGTCTTATCCGTCCCCCCTCCTGCTACAAAGCTGAACGATGAAAACAAACAATCAAAATGCCGGCAACTAACGAAAAAAAAATGCCGGAAATTATTCTCTAGAGTAGATAAACTTAGGACTTTATAAAAAAAAAAAAGCTAGAATTTTTAATTTTTTTTTTTTTTTTTTTTTTTTTTAACAAAAAAAAATGTAAATTAGATATTGTTTACACATAGAAGCGTTACTACTTTTATTCTATAGATAGGCACTCGACCAAGTCATCCGGAAGTAGAAATCTCCTGTCACTCTAGTAAGCCATATGCTAGCTAACAGTTGATAAAAACCAACTGGCGGAATCTCTAGTGCAAAAACGTTAAGTATTTTTATTTTTTATTTTTATTTTTTTATTTTTTCTAAACTAATCCTAAATGTTTTGTTACATTGTTTTAAATTTACTTTTCGTGTTTTATGTATTTTGTCTGTATTTCTCCTGTCTTTTTGTCTGTATTCCGTCTTATCCGTCCCCCCTCCTGCTACAAAGCTGAACGATGAAAACAAACAATCAAAATGCCGGCAACTAACGAAAACAAAATGCCGGAAATTATTCTCTAGAGTAGATAAACTTAGGACTTTATAAAAAAAAAAAGCTAGAATTTTTAATTTTTTTTTTTTTTTTTTTTTTTTAACAAAAAAAAATGTAAATTAGATATTGTTTACACATAGAAGCGTTACGACTTTTATTCTATAGATAGGCACTCGACCAAGTCATCCGGAAGTAGAAATCTCCTGTCACTCTAGTAAGCCATATGCTAGCTAACAGTTGATAAAAAAACCGCTGGCGGAATCTCTAGTGCAAAAACGTTAAGTATTTTTATTTTTTATTTTTATTTTTATTTTTTTATTTTTTCTAAACTAATCCTAAATGTTTTGTTACATTGTTTTAAATTTACTTTTCGTGTTTTATGTATTTTGTCTGTATTTCTCCTGTCTTTTTGTCTGTATTCCGTCTTATCCGTCCCCCCTCCTGCTACAAAGCTGAACGATGAAAACAAACAATCAAAATGCCGGCAACTAACGAAAAAAAAATGCCGGAAATTATTCTCTAGAGTAGATAAACTTAGGACTTTATAAAAAAAAAAAAGCCAGAATTTTTAATTTTTTTTTTTTTTTTTTTTTTTTTTTTAACAAAAAAAAATGTAAATTAGATATTGTTTACACATAGAAGCGTTACGACTTTTATTCTATAGATAGGCACTCGACCAAGTCATCCGGAAGTAGACATCTCCTGTCACTCTAGTAAGCCATATGCTAGCTAACAGTTGATAAAAAACCCGCTGGCGGAATCTCTAGTGCAAAAACGTTAAGTATTTTTATTTTTTATTTTTATTTTTATTTTTTTATTTTTTCTAAACTAATCCTAAATGTTTTGTTACATTGTTTTAAATTTACTTTTCGTGTTTTATGTATTTTGTCTGTATTTCTCCTGTCTTTTTGTCTGTATACCGTCTTATCCGTCCCCCCCTCCTGCTACAAAGCTGAACGATGAAAACAAACAATCAAAATGCCGGCAACTAACGAAAAAAAATACCGGAAATTATTCTCTAGAGTAGATAAACTTAGGACTTTATAAAAAAAAAAGCTAGAATTTTTAATTTTTTTTTTTTTTTTTTTTTTTTAACAAAAAAAAATGTAAATTAGATATTGTTTACACATAGAAGCGTTACTACTTTTATTCTATAGATAGGCACTCGACCAAGTCATCCGGAAGTAGAAATCTCCTGTCACTCTAGTAAGCCATATGCTAGCTAACAGTTGATAAAAAACCCGCTGGCGGAATCTCTAGTGCAAAAACGTTAAGTATTTTTATTTTTTATTTTTATTTTTTTATTTTTTCTAAACTAATCCTAAATGTTTTGTTACATTGTTTTAAATTTACTTTTCGTGTTTTATGTATTTTGTCTGTATTTCTCCTGTCTTTTTGTCTGTATTCCGTCTTATCCGTCCCCCCTCCTGCTACAAAGCTGAACGATGAAAACAAACAATCAAAATGCCGGCAACTAACGAAAAAAAAATGCCGGAAATTATTCTCTAGAGTAGATAAACTTAGGACTTTATAAAAAAAAAAAAGCTAGAATTTTTAATTTTTTTTTTTTTTTTTTTTTTTTTTTAACAAAAAAAAATGTAAATTAGATATTGTTTACACATAGAAGCGTTACGACTTTTATTCTATAGATAGGCACTCGACCAAGTCATCCGGAAGTAGAAATCTCCTGTCACTCTAGTAAGCCATATGCTAGCTAACAGTTGATAAAAAACCCGCTGGCGGAATCTCTAGTGCAAAAACGTTAAGTATTTTTATTTTTTATTTTTATTTTTATTTTTTTATTTTTTCTAAACTAATCCTAAATGTTTTGTTACATTGTTTTAAATTTACTTTTCGTGTTTTATGTATTTTGTCTGTATTTCTCCTGTCTTTTTGTCTGTATACCGTCTTATCCGTCCCCCCCTCCTGCTACAAAGCTGAACGATGAAAACAAACAATCAAAATGCCGGCAACTAACGAAAAAAAATACCGGAAATTATTCTCTAGAGTAGATAAACTTAGGACTTTATAAAAAAAAAAGCTAGAATTTTTAATTTTTTTTTTTTTTTTTTTTTTTTAACAAAAAAAAATGTAAATTAGATATTGTTTACACATAGAAGCGTTACTACTTTTATTCTATAGATAGGCACTCGACCAAGTCATCCAGAAGTAGAAATCTCCTGTCACTCTAGTAAGCCATATGCTAGCTAACAGTTGATAAAAAACCCGCTGGCGGAATCTCTAGTGCAAAAACGTTAAGTATTTTTATTTTTTTTTTTAATTTTTTTATTTTTTCTAAACTAATCCTAAATGTTTTGTTACATTGTTTTAAATTTACTTTTCGTGTTTTATGTATTTTGTCTGTATTTCTCCTGTCTTTTTGTCTGTATTCCGTCTTATCCGTCCCCCCTCCTGCTACAAAGCTGAACGATGAAAACAAACAATCAAAATGCCGGCAACTAACGAAAAAAAAATGCCGGAAATTATTCTCTAGAGTAGATAAACCTAGGACTTTATAAAAAAAAAAAGCTAGAATTTTTAATTTTTTTTTTTTTTTTTTTAACAAAAAAAATGTAAATTAGATATTGTTTACACATAGAAGCGTTACGACTTTTATGCTATAGATATGCACTCGACCAAGTCATCCGGAAGTAGAAATCTCCTGTCACTCTAGTAAGCCATATGCTAGCTAACAGTTGATAAAAAAACCGCTGGCGGAATCTCTAGTGCAAAAACGTTAAGTATTTTTATTTTTTATTTTTATTTTTATTTTTTTATTTTTTCTAAACTAATCCTAAATGTTTTGTTACATTGTTTTAAATTTACTTTTCGTGTTTTATGTATTTTGTCTGTATTTCTCCTGTCTTTTTGTCTGTATTCCGTCTTATCCGTCCCCCCTCCTGCTACAAAGCTGAACGATGAAAACAAACAATCAAAATGCCGGCAACTAACGAAAAAAAAATGCCGGAAATAATTCTCTAGAGTAGATAAACTTAGGACTTTATAAAAAAAAAAGCTAGAATTTTTAATTTTTTTTTTTTTTTTTTTTTTTTTTAACAAAAAAAAGGTAAATTAGATATTGTTTACACATAGAAGCGTTACTACTTTTATTCTATAGATAGGCACTCGACCAAGTCATCCGGAAGTAGAAATCTCCTGTCACTCTAGTAAGCCATATGCTAGCTAACAGTTGATAAAAAAACCGCTGGCGGAATCTCTAGTGCAAAAACGTTAAGTATTTTTATTTTTTATTTTTATTTTTATTTTTTTATTTTTTCTAAACTAATCCTAAATGTTTTGTTACATTGTTTTAAATTTACTTTTCGTGTTTTATGTATTTTGTCTGTATTTCTCCTGTCTTTTTGTCTGTATTCCGTCTTATCCGTCCCCCCTCCTGCTACAAAGCTGAACGATGAAAACAAACAATCAAAATGCCGGCAACTAACGAAAAAAAAATGCCGGAAATTATTCTCTAGAGTAGATAAACTTAGGACTTTATAAAAAAAAAAAAGCTAGAATTTATAATTTTTTTTTTTTTTTTTTTTTTTTTTTAACAAAAAAAAATGTAAATTAGATATTGTTTACACATAGAAGCGTTACGACTTTTATTCTATAGATAGGCACTCGACCAAGTCATCCGGACGTAGACATCTCCTGTCACTCTAGTAAGCCATATGCTAGCTAACAGTTGATAAAAAACCCGCTGGCGGAATCTCTAGTGCAAAAACGTTAAGTATTTTTATTTTTTATTTTTATTTTTATTTTTTTATTTTTTCTAAACTAATCCTAAATGTTTTGTTACATTGTTTTAAATTTACTTTTCGTGTTTTATGTATTTTGTCTGTATTTCTCCTGTCTTTTTGTCTGTATACCGTCTTATCCGTCCCCCCCTCCTGCTACAAAGCTGAACGATGAAAACAAACAATCAAAATGCCGGCAACTAACGAAAAAAAATACCGGAAATTATTCTCTAGAGTAGATAAACTTAGGACTTTATAAAAAAAAAAGCTAGAATTTTTAATTTTTTTTTTTTTTTTTTTTTTTAACAAAAAAAAATGTAAATTAGATATTGTTTACACATAGAAGCGTTACTACTTTTATTCTATAGATAGGCACTCGACCAAGTCATCCGGAAGTAGAAATCTCCTGTCACTCTAGTAAGCCATATGCTAGCTAACAGTTGATAAAAAACCCGCTGGCGGAATCTCTAGTGCAAAAACGTTAAGTATTTTTATTTTTTATTTTTATTTTTTTATTTTTTCTAAACTAATCCTAAATGTTTTGTTACATTGTTTTAAATTTACTTTTCGTGTTTTATGTATTTTGTCTGTATTTCTCCTGTCTTTTTGTCTGTATTCCGTCTTATCCGTCCCCCCTCCTGCTACAAAGCTGAACGATGAAAACAAACAATCAA
>NC_136492.1:11006302-11078802 GCF_053919585.1 Euprymna scolopes | reverse complement strand
AATGTAAATTAGATATTGTTTACAAATAGAAGCGTTACGACTTTTATTCTATAGATAGGCACTCGACCAAGTCATCCGGAAGTAGACATCTCCTGTCACTCTAGTAAGCCATATGCTAGCTAACAGTTGATAAAAAACCCGCTGGCGGAATCTCTAGTGCAAAAACGTTAAGTATTTTTATTTTTTATTTTTATTTTTATTTTTTTTATTTTTTCTAAACTAATCCTAAATGTTTTGTTACATTGTTTTAAATTTACTTTTCGTGTTTTATGTATTTTGTCTGTATTTCTCCTGTCTTTTTGTCTGTATACCGTCTTATCCGTCCCCCCCTCCTGCTACAAAGCTGAACGATGAAAACAAACAATCAAAATGCCGGCAACTAACGAAAAAAAATACCGGAAATTATTCTCTAGAGTAGATAAACTTAGGACTTTATAAAAAAAAAAGCTAGAATTTTTAATTTTTTTTTTTTTTTTTTTTTTTTAACAAAAAAAAATGTAAATTAGATATTGTTTACACATAGAAGCGTTACTACTTTTATTCTATAGATAGGCACTCGACCAAGTCATCCGGAAGTAGAAATCTCCTGTCACTCTAGTAAGCCATATGCTAGCTAACAGTTGATAAAAAACCCGCTGGCGGAATCTCTAGTGCAAAAACGTTAAGTATTTTTATTTTTTATTTTTATTTTTTTATTTTTTCTAAACTAATCCTAAATGTTTTGTTACATTGTTTTAAATTTACTTTTCGTGTTTTATGTATTTTGTCTGTATTTCTCCTGTCTTTTTGTCTGTATTCCGTCTTATCCGTCCCCCCTCCTGCTACAAAGCTGAACGATGAAAACAAACAATCAAAATGCCGGCAACTAACGAAAAAAAAATGCCCGAAATTATTCTCTAGAGTAGATAAACTTAGGACTTTATTTAAGTAGTATACTTAATATATACTATTACTGCAAGCTTGCCTGTATTGAAAATTCTTTCTTCTTGTTTTCGAATCCTACCTTATATAGTTAGCCTTATGTTCAAGTACATTCGAAATATAATACAGTGCAAAGAAAGTCACTCATGAAAACGGACCTCCTAAACTAAAACCTTGAATAATTATTTAAACTCTAATGTAAATCAATATTAAGCAGTCTTTACAAATTGATAATAGTTAATTATTGGATTTTAATTAATTATAAGATGAAACTTTAATGATTCAAACTAGATAGATAACCGACAAACTTCCACCCATTAATATGGGAGGGGAGATTATCACCAAAAGTGTCATGAATTATTAAGTTCGCACCGGACTTACTACTTAGATATAAGTCACTTGTACCCATTCCCCTTTCTCCTCCCCCCCCTTTTTTATTTTTTTAATGGAGAGTAGATAATACAGTGGATGTGTTATCGGCAGCTCCAGTAACTCTCGCTTCTCCTATTTTGTCATTCAGTCCTCATTCAATGAGTGATGTTTCTGACAAAGGGTGAAGAAAAAGCTGCTTAAAGGTCGGTACTACTTGGTGACCAGTAGTCTGAGATGTCGGATATTTTTCTGTCTTTGTCTGTCCTTGTGGCCATGTCACTAGTAAGGGTGCTGGAGGTAAACGTTTTGTCTGGGCTGACGTTATCCGCCTGATAGTCAGGGACCCGAACCTTGGATTAACCACTAAGGAGGCTGTCCTATCAGTAGGCGTAAAGTACTGGGACTGCTGTATTGCCATTTGGTGAGTGAATCTGGACCATGCAGAAGTCTCTGATGGGCCTCTCGATGCCATACTAGCGGGTAATTGTTACGGCTTTACCTTTTCGTGTGCTACAAAAATGTTCCTGTCTTTTTCTCTCTTACTTTCCCTCTCTGTACTGCTCTAACCAAGTATGCCGACCTATTCCACAGATCCCACAACCTCAACATGAAATATCTCCAGAATAAAAACTCGATTAAACCTAGAACCCCATCTTCCAACGTAGACCCCTACTACCAGGTCTCCTTCTCCAACATCAGGGGTCTACGTTCCAACCTTCCAGAGGTGTAAACCCAATTACAGGAGACGAAACCGGACATATTATTTCTAAGTGAAACTGGAATAGGGCCGACCACTTCCCTAGATGAGTTCATAATTAACGGATACTCTAATTTAACAGCTAAATCTGACACCCAATATCGCCATGGGTATGGAATATGTGCCTACATCAAGGATGGCTTCAAGTGTGGCAGGGATATCTCTAGAGAAGATCCTAATTTACTTTACATGTGCTTCAGGGTTGCACTTGCTAACACCACTGCATTTATATTTGCCCTCTATAGGCCCCACAACAGCGGAGGTACTATCTTTAAGAGCATATCTGAGAAAATAGACCACATACTGTCTTCACATCCCTCGGCTAACATCCACATCTGTGGTGACTTCAACGTCAATAACGTGGAATGGCTGACCCATTCAAATACGACAGATGATGAGGGGAGGTTTTGTCATGATTTTGCCATTGCTTATGACCTCACTCAGATTGTTCGCGAACGCACCCGTGTGCCCGATACACCCAATCAATATGCAAGCCTCTTAGACCTTTTTCTTTCAACTTCCCCTGAGCTATGTTCATGTACCGTTCATTCTCCTTTAGGATCCTCCGACCACTCCGTCGTATCAGTTAAGATAAAAACAAAATGTAAGAAGCCATCAGACGTACCCCTCCACCGTATGTATACCGATACTCTATGGCTGACTGGGATAGCTTCCGTACATTCATATCTGATTTACCTCTGCACTCCATGTTTAAAAAGGAAGTCTCCTCTATAGTATCAGATCTGACCGAATGGTTAATTGTAGGCATAGACCAATTCATACCATCTAAAAAATTCCAACAAAAACCTAACAGCCAGCCATGGTTCTCCCCAGAATGTGCTGCTGCTATCGCGCACAGAAATCACTTTTTCCATAACTACCAACGTAATAGATGCACTGAGACTAAAGCTGCTTTCAGGACTGCCAGCAACCACTGTAAAAGAGTAATAAAAAATGCAAGAGAGCTATATGCCCAGTCTGTTAAATCCAAGGTAGCTGATCAGCGGCTTGGTTCCCACCAGTTTTGGCAAATAACAAATAGGATCTTGAACAGAAGTGTGCGTTCTATCCCAACCATTATCAATGGACCAGAGGTTATCTCGTCAGCATCAGACAAGGCCAAACTATTTGCAAAGAACTTTGCAGCTAATTCTACCCTATGCGACGAAGGCCATCAACTCCCCATATTTCGTCCTATAACACAGAACAAGCTAGGTAACATACAAATATCCGTGCATGAGGTCGCCAAGCTAATCAAGAACCTAGATTCCAGTAAAGCAACTGGCCCTGATGGCATCCCAATTATATTGTTAAAAAAGCTTCAACCAGAACTTGCTCCCATACTTACGAAACTATTTAAGCGCTGCCTTAAGGAGAAGTGCTTTCCGACTCCCTGGAAGACCTCCTTAGTTTGCCCTGTATTTAACAATTCAGGTGATAAGTCATCTCCCTCTCAATACAGACCAATATGTCTTCTCTGTGTTATGAGTAAGTTACTGGAATCAATATTAAATAGAGAAATAGTAAACCACCTCAGCAGGAATAACCTTCTTAGTGACACACAATATGGTTTCCGCTCTGCAAGATCTACCGCAGATGTGCTGACGGTTATATCCCACAGGATTAGTGAATCTCTTGACAAAGGCTTCCTTTCTAGGGCAATTGCTCTCGACATATCAAAGGCCTTTGACAAAGTATGGCATAAGGGTCTACTTCACAAGATTTCCAGCTACGGTATAACTGGAAATGTTTTCTCAATCATTAAATCATTTCTCTCTGATAGGCTCATAAGAGTAGTGGTAGATGGACAAAAATCGGAGGCCTGCAATATAAATGCTGGAGTCCCTCAGGGGTCAATCCTGGGCCCAACTCTCTTCCTGATCTACATCAATGACCTCCCTAAACACATACTTAAATCATTCGTTGACATCTATGCTGATGACACGACCATCTACGGCAACACATCAAAGGCTGTAAATGACGAAGTTCTCTCGGATTCTCTCTCCTCTGATCTCGAGCGCGTGGTTCAGTGGGGGAAGATGTGGCTAGTTACCTTTAATGCATCCAACACCAAACTCCTATCCTTACATCATCAACGCTCTGATCCCCAGCTGGCATCAATTGTGATGGATGGCTCTCGTCTGGGTGAGGCCCCGTGTTTTGACAAGCTTCTGGGTTTGACCTTTACTCCTGATCTGAAATGGAACACGTACATCAAGTCTGTTGCCAAGGTCGCAGGAAAGATGGTGGGATCCTTCTACCGCTCCAGAAGATATCTCACTACTGATGCAATTCTCTATCTATATAAAAGCCAAGTACGGCCAAGGATGGAATACTGTTGCCATATCTGGGCAGGAGCTGCCAAAAACAGCCTATCATGCCTTGGCAGAGTACAAAATAGACTTCGTGGTTTAGTGGGGGATGCCCTTTTCTCTACCCTGCAACCCCTCTCCCACAGAAGAGACGTTGCGAGCCTATCCTTGTTTTATCGTTATTTTCATGGCAGGTGCTCGTCTGAACTCCAATCCCTGGTCCCCCCTCGCCAATCTTTCACGAAAAACACCCGTCTAGCTGAATCCACTGTGAAAAATTTCCCCCACTCTATATCTGTGCCTAAATCAAAACGCGGATTTCATGAGCAAAGCTTCTTTCTTAGAACTGCACGCCTGTGGAACTCTGTTCCGTCTGCCTGCTTCCCTCCGGACTACAACTTGGATGTCTTCAAGTCTAATGTTAACAAATTCCTAATGAACCGCCCCCCCTAATTAAGCACTTCATAAAATCTCCTCACTAACGTGATGTACTTACAATAACCCTTATCCCTGAGTGGCTTCCGGGCCTTGATAAGTGGTGATCACTGTGTAAAAAAAAAAAAAAAAAAAAAAAAAAAGATGAAGCATATATTATTGATGAAGTCTAAAACTTTTACAAGAAAGATGAATAACATTGTTTTATAAAATACTAGCAAGCCGCTTGGCATTGCTCAGTCGTCAAATACGCCTGAATATGATATTTTAATACATTAGGATTTCGTATATTATTATTTTATATTAGACCTAATATATTACAATGGTTTAAAAAATTTTAATGCAATCGCCTACAACCGGGAATTCAAACCAAAACTTTTAGCTTGCGTTTTACTTATTTCCTTTGACGTCAATGCCTGAACTATGGAAACATGTTTGCTGCAAGGCTAAAAATGTAAACATGAACCAATATGTATTATGCTATTCGTAATACCATCGTTCGACCTTCACCTGGCAAATCCCATTTTTTTAATTTTCGCACCTTTGCACCGAGTTTCGCTAGTAAAGACCAAAATACAAAGTTTTTCATGGGTTCGAATACCCTATATATAAAGCTTCATGTATGTAGACCAAAACGTACAGAGGAGTTTAGTAAACCAAATTGAAATATATATATATATATATATATATATATATATATATATATATATATATATATATAGTGCCACGCAAAAGTATTGGATACATTATATTTTTCTTCATAACTTTAATTAGGGTTCAAGATTTTACCTAACATTTAGTCAGTATATTCCTATTACTATTCTAACTAATATTTGGGGCAGTAATTACAAAATTATATTTAGAAAGTTTTTATTAAAGGAAAATATGAATTAGCTAACGCGAAAGTATTAGATACATTGATTTAATATTTGGTTGCATAGCCTTTATTGCGTTCAACTGTTTCCAATTGATTTCTATAGTTGCACACGTGTATTTTTCAAAGATATGCACGTATTTTGCGCCATTCTTCTCTGCAGCACTGTTCTAGTTGAATATTGTGTGGATTCCTCTTGTGAACATTGATCTTCAATATTTTCCACAAATTTTCAATTGGGTTGAGGTCTGGAGAATGACGGGGCCAAATAAGAACGCAATTCCGTTATTTCTTAGCCATGCTTTGGTTAGTTTGTCAGTATGGTTGGTATCATTGTCCTGCTTAAACACGAATTTGTTATTATGTCCAACATATTTCTGGAGGTGTTTCTCCAAAATCTCCATGTACATACGTCAATTCATTCTACCATTGATGATTTCTAGTTCACCAGTACGTTTGGATGAAAAACACCCCCACATTATAATCGAACCACCGCCAAACTTTGCCGTAGGAATGGTATTATTTTTGTTATAGGTGGTGCCATTTTTACGCCATACATGTGTTTCTGTGTTTCTTCCAAAGATTTCGATTTTCATTTCGTCTGACCAGATTACCTTGTTCCAAAATTCTTGGGGTGGTTCCTTATATGTTTTAATAAAATTTAAACGTGATGTGACATGTTTAAGCTTCAATAATGGAACTTTTCTTGGGGACCTTGATACAAAACCTGCACGATTTAGAACTCTACTGATTTCTCACATAAATCCCAGCTTCTCTGAGGTCGGTTTGAATTTCACCATGAGTAAGAAAAGTATTTTTTGTGCCTTTCTGCTTACCCACCTTGATTTGTTTTCGTTTAATGTCCTTGGCCTACCACTTTTGGAAAATTTGCAACAGCTTCACCAGGGTTTTTAAACTTTCTAATAACGTTTCCAAATGTACTAAGTGGTAGATTATATTCCCTTGATTTTATTCGATATCCTTTTCCCTCTGTGTGCTTATCAATGATTTTTTTACGAATGTCTATTGACAACTTTTTAGTTTCAGGCATTTTTATAAATGAACTGGTCGACTTTGAAGGAGTGAGCTCAAACTGGAAGAATTTTATAAAATTATTTTAATATAAACTCTTTGATTGGTCAGTGATAACTCGTTTGCATTATTGCAACATGCTTATCCAAAGTCATTTTAATTTATTTCAGAAAAATAATTTTTAAAAGTGTATCCAAATTTTTTCGTTTGTTAATTCATATTTTTCCTAAAATATAAACTTTCTAAACTTTGATTTTGTAATTATTACATCCTATATAATTTAGAATAGAAATAGTAATATACTGACCAAATTTTAACTAAAATCTTGAAACCTAATTAAAGTTATGAAGACAAATGTAATGTATCCAATACTTTTGCGTGACACTGTATATATATATATATATATATATATATATATATATATATATATATATATATATTTATATACGCAATTTTGTAAGGTCATTCATGAATATAAATGACCTGATAAAGGTCCCAAAATAGACTCCTGGGGTACTCTTGCATTTATATCATATTGTTAGATGTACGACTGTCGAGGACAACCTGGATTTTTCTCTTATCTAGTAAGATTTTAATTATGTTGAGCATTCGTCCAGTGATACCGTATGATATAATTTTCCTAAAAGAACCTTCATGCACTAACTTGTCAAAAGTCTTAGATATATCTATAGCTACCGCTATACTCTCCCCTGATTCGTCCAGTGAATAGTATATACGTTCAGCGATTACAGATAGAATATGTGCTGTGAAATGGGGTTGCCTAAGTTCACATTGTTGCTCGGTCAGAAGACTCGCATGTTTAAGGTGATGGACTAGGGCTTGGTTAATTATAGACTCAATTTTTTTGCCGAAAAGTGGAAGGAGGCTAATGAGGCTATAATTTAATGGGTCAGTTCTTTCGCTAGAATTCTTGAAAACTCGTAACACAGAATCAGTTTCCAAGCAGTAAGGAAAGCACGATTCTTTAAGACATTTGTTTTAAAGTTTGGAAATAACTGGAGCTACTTCGGCGGAACATTTTCTTATTAGCACAGCCCGGATGAGATCGGGTCCACATGCTTTTGAAGTCTCAAGATTTTTATGATTGCATGCACCTGAAAAGGGATAATTGTCTAGTGTGACGTCTGTCCGCAAAGGAAAGTCAGATAGAGAGTCGTTAGGAGGGTCCAATGTGGAGTTGGAGGCAAACCGACTGGCAAGCACGTTAGCCTTCTCGGTTGCTGTGAAAACAACCTCATGATAGTTGGATAGTAGGGGAATTGTTGATTGCCCATTATTTACTACACTGTTGTAGATTTTCTTAGTTTCGATGCATTTTTTTATGGTTTCAGTAAATTCTCTCTTAGCTGTCGCTATTTCTTTCTTACAGTTACTATATACTTCCGTCTGTTTGAACTGGATGTATGTCGGTTAAATCTGCAGTAAGCATACTGCTTTTGCGCAATGGCAGCTGCACAAGTAGAAGTAAACCATTAGGGAGAGGGGGGTTTGCTACAAAATTTCCGTGTGGGAACATGTGTTTCAATTGCCGTTTTGAACCATTCAGCTATCTCAATTTCGCACTGTTCTGCAGGAAGAGAAAATATATTTCCCCATAGGGCATCTTTGATGAGATCCCTGATTGCTTTCCAGTCAGGCTTTTCATAATATCTCGTTGTTTTGAGCAGTTGTCCTTCAGTTTTATCTCTAGAGTTTAGGGAGAGTTCAACCATTATCACTGCATGATGAGCGTTCCCAAGTACGTTGTGGACATCCATTATAGAATCATCGGGAACTGTGGTCAAAAACAGATCTAGAAGTGATGGGTATTGTTTTTGCTGGTCTGGGAAACGGGTTTGAAACCGTCTGTGATAGGGGATGGGGCATAGAGAAGGTATGTTTTGTGCGACTAAATGCGCCTGTATAAGTAGAGAACTAAAGCCAGTTGCTGTGGTGGACATTGAAGTCGCCAAATACATGCAATTGAGCGCTAGTGTCGATGGTGAGTGATGTGTCAATGCTGTCAGAGACTTTGTTTATTAAGGTGCAGTCCTGTGTTGAGGGAGATCGGTAGAGACAATAAAAGTAGCTAATGTTATGTTGCAAATCATCTAGATCTTCGACAGATGAATGCAATTCCACTACACATATATAAAAAAGTTGTAAAGAGATTATGTTGTCAAAAGGTGCTTTCCCATCGCCAGTAAACACGTGCGTGAAGATTTGTTGTGAAAAACGGAGAGCTCAATTATTTGCATAATCTTCTTTTTTATAGCCAATCCTTTTGTATTAAGGTATTCAACAGGACGTGCTCGTAAGGCGTTTGTTTTTAACGACGTTTGTTCGAATCTGATGCATTATGTATGCGTTTATCTATATACCATCGTTTTTTAAAATATGATTACACAAATATCAACATTGCGTCTAAATATATATATATATATATATATATATGTGTGTGTGTGTGTGTGCGTGTGTGTGTGTGTGTGAGTTTGTGTGTTTGTGTTTAGAGAGAGAAAGAGACAGAAGGAGAGAGAAAAGGGAAATTAATAGACAGGCAAAGAGAAAAAGAAGGACGATAGAAAGCGAAATAGTAAGAGAGAGATAAAGAAATATCGCGACTTCTCGCTTGTTAGATCAACGTAGATTGTTGTTAATAACGTTTATGGCTGTATTTTACTTAGTAACTGCTTAATCTCACTGAATTTTCGTCGTAGCTAACGGTGAATATATATATATATATATATATATTTACTATAATAATTATTAAATACCATACAGACACTAGTGTTTCGTCCTTAAGAGAATCATCACTGCAGGATGTCACGATTAATACGACAGTAGCCATCCATACCTTCATTTTCAAGTGCCTACTCCATTCGGATACCGTTAACCGGGAGAAATGCGGTTGAATTTAAACATTTATTTCTAAATGATTTTTAATTTCTATCAAGGCAATTTAATCATTATATGATGATTTGCCCATAATAGCTGAATTGACTGACTTTAATTCAACTGAAGTGCCTTACGATAAGAAATGGCTTTCTCGTTCATATATATATATATATATATATATATATATATATATATATATATGAAAGGGAACACGAGGGGAGAGAGAGAATAAGCAGAGCTTAAAGTTTGGCCATGCCTTTTTATTAACTAATGTTATATCAAGATAAATCATTAAAAACAATTTCTAACCAAACCTTACCTCCTGGTAACAACATATTTCCTTCAAATTACCTATTTTTTTACGATATTATAATCATTCCTATGTAGGTATTATTTTACATTCTTTAGTAATTCCTTACAGATATGAGGCTCTTAAACTTGAATAAGCCATGCGGAATGGCAATACTGATTCGAAAATAACATTCATTAACATTGTTTATAATCATGGAGGAGTCCATTTATTCCAAGATAATATCGTTTATTAATATAAATCCGAATAATTTCCGTGTGAAAAATTGATCAAAATATTGCAAACTTTTATTTTAAGACTAGAAAATTGACGAAACATTCAGCTACCGGCACCATAGTTAGTTTATACATCAACCCTCTGTATCACTTTATTGCAGGTTAATATTTTACATTTTTTAAAAATTACTATGAAACACAGAGTAGTTAAATTTGGTACACTGGAAGAGCATGATAATGTGCCTTGGTTCCCTTATGGTTATGGAATTTGAAGAAATATTTTGAAAATTATGTAAATTTTTCTATTCTCTGGTAATTTTCAGTGTGTATCACTTTATTGCAAGGGTCTGAAGATGTATATTTTCCGTAATAAAATAATATTCTAACTTCATATTTCTAAATTAATTTTATTTATTTCGGACTATTTACCCATGTTTTCAGTTTTTGTTTCAAGACGTTTCGGCAAACTATTCCTCTGGCCTTCGTCAGTTCCTAGGCGCGTGGCGCAGTGGATGGAGGCGGTGAATCTCTACGGTTCTAGGTGGGAATTGTCTGAAGATAACGGTTTCAATCCTACCCAAAGCCAGCCAGACGCTTACTTGGCCAAAAACGTGGTGAAATGATAACAACTACAGAAGTCAGTAATTGCTGTGGATGCAATTAAGAGATTCAGAGTTTTTTTATCCCGTCGGAGTTACCACCTGACGAAGGCTAGAGGAATAGTTGGCCGAAACGTCGTGAAACAGCAACTAAGAGATACGGAAAATAGTCTGCAGTAAAGTAAATTTATATATAGAATTGCTAATATTCATCACAATAATGAATTCCAATTGAAATAATATATATTCATATTTCTTTTTATATAAAATAAAGAACATATCCAGTAAAAATATTAACCATACAACAAGAACAAATGTCACTTTATTTTGTTTGACGAAATATTTATTTCCAACCTAACTCCCATTTTTCAAAATCCTATTGCATAGTCTCTTGTCTGAGATGATGTGGTGTTATAGAAAAATTCCAAAATCCTCCTCCAACGTGTATCCTTCCATGAAAATTGAACACATCCTTCATAAACTTTCATCTTAATTATTGACCACGCCAACTCACTTGGGTTTATTTTCTGGAGAACAAGGTTGACATGCCATCAAATGTTCTCAGTTAATGCTAAAAACCTTACGGTAGCATGTTGTAGCCTTGGCTGACTGGGATGGCGCATTATCGTGCATAAAAATCAATTTCCGGTGATACGCCAATGGAAGGTCTTCAAGCCATGGTGACAAATGCTCATTTAAAAATAAAATATAAGAATGGCTAGTCAGTTTGGCACCTTCTGGCATTCAAAATGGTCCAATGTGTTTATCGCAGATTATTCCAGACCAAAACATGACACCTTCACCTGGAATCGATGAGGGGTAGAAAATCCAAGAGGACTCTAAAGTTTGGCCGATCCATCTGGTCCATTACGAGTTTCTCTGGCCTTATTGGTAAAAAGAACTTTTTCAAAGCTGGTTTTCTATGTATTTCTGAGTTTGGTTTTAAAAAAAAAGTATTTCTCTTGGCTAAATGCTTCTTGCAACTTCGTTTAGACAACGGAGCCTGTCTTGCTGAAAATCGCAGGTATTTCAGCATTCTTAAATATAGCAGCACCGTAGCTGCCCGACTGCTTGATAAGTTGACAGAGAATTTTTCTAACATCACGAGTAGAAACTGACTTTTTGTGTTTTTGTTCTATCTTGGTTTGATGTTTGGATTTTCATCGAATAAAGATAATGTTCTTCGATTTCTTCCAAGTTCCTTGATTACATTTCCAAGAGATAAACCTTCTAAAAGGCCTGCTACAACAAGTTCCTATGCACCCGCTGTAAATTGACCCTTTTTGGGCATTCTGGAAGACCTCCAATAAAGTGATACACACTTAAAATTACCAGACAATGGAAAAATTAGAATAATTTTCAAAATAGTTGTTTAAATTCTTTAAAAAATCAAATCAGGGAATTTAGGAACCTTGTTCGAGCTCTGTTTTTTATATCAATTTCAAAAGTTAAGAGACGTTGAACCTGGGCTTACCAGAGGCTTACAATTTGAGATACCAAGCGCTGTATGTAAGGGAAGTCTACACTTTTGTACGCTCCTACATCCAATCTGGCTTAAAGTTATTTCGCCCTTGCCCCAAGGTTGGATCAGACTGGCTAGAGTGACAGACTAGGTTTGGTACCGTTCAATAAAGTATACATTTAGACATTTTCGCCTGCATGCCGTCCATCATCGTAAGAATATCAGATAATCATTCTCCGTTGCGACAGACGTACATGCATGCATATATATGAGCAGGTATAAATGAGATACTATAAACCATAGTGTATATTTTGTATTCAGAACAAATACTTACATATATCATTTGGCTAGGGGCAATGTTTCGTTTCCCCTCCGATACTACGCTTTACTTTTTCAAGACGAAATAATACTAGACACAGGCGAGTTATATTGTTTTTTTTTACGCTCAACTAGCTAGAATTTTTAACATAACGTAAGTTTTCTCATATTCCGCCCTAGAAGAAAGCAATGATACGGACCGATAAATAAACTGAGCATTTAGATGTATATTTGTCTGACAAGTCTAAACACTTCGACTACAGACAAATATTTTCGACTGCGTTCATATTCGTTGTGAAACTGACACCTAAACTCTGAGCGTTAACTCTTTATTCTACATGGTTCCTGTCGACCCAACTTAAAATAATAAAATCAGCTCTTTCATCTATTGTGAACATTTGCCTTTTTGTTTCATGAGATAAAAATGCAAATATCCAGCGAATGTGAATTTAGGAGAAAAAAATTCTGATCTTGTTTGATAACAGAGTGTTTATATATACGTATAGCACTTAAACGTATCTATTATATACCGGTCTATATGTGTTTTAAAAATCGGTGTACAAAAACACAGATTAACAAGGACAAATTATTCAATCTCTTCAAGCTGGAGATTTTTCGCTCTCGACTATATTGAGATGTGGTCTTAAGAGGAAATCTTTCTGGACTGAGTCCATATTCATCTCTGTCCTATTCGGGTAAAATAATTTTCCCGGCATTAATAAACGACCTTCTGTTTAACAACGCTTGATTGTTTGCCTTTTTAGAGCTTGTTCTTGTTGTTGTAATAGAGGAGTAGTCCAATTCTTTTGTTCCCACTTGATAAAACGCTATGATTTTTACAACCTACACCACACCATATGCCACAATCTTATTTTTTTCCTATCTTTGTGGTAGTGACCTCAGTGTCCTTTTATATCTTCCGCCAACCCTAAGTGAAAACAATCGTATTTTACCACGTCATATCTTTGGTAAACAACTTTAAAGAAGAAACTTATAGAAATGACACTACAGATAAAATCACCTCCTCAGTTAATCCTCTTGTCATTTTTGACTAGAAGCCAACAATTTTCCTGGACGACATCCAGATCAATTAAAATTCCCTTTAGACAGTCATACTCTTGATATTATCACTGCAATTGTTTTCAGCTACTTTTCTTTTCGTGTCTTTTTATTTTTATTTTCCTGATTATTTGCTTGTAATTGCTTCGGAAGACTGTAACTTGATAATTGCTAATCACTTAGCGCCCGTCTCTTCTAATTCCCAAATCGGCGCTTTCTTTCTTCAAAGCAATCCAAGGCATTTTGTGATAATTCGACGATGTCTCTTTATTTTAACATATGTCTCGCCACAGAGACAAGTAAAATAATATAGAGTTTTATTCATACTAAATACTTTTTTACGCATTATTCTAAAAGCAGACCCGTATTAATTGCCATAATTGAAATTGACAGTTGTTAACTAGTTAAACAAGTTAAATTAGGTGTAATTTGCTGTTTCAACACCTCATTTAAAAAAAATCACTTTTTTTCTTAACTGAAAGCTTCTATAACTCTTTTAATTATCGACTGTTTTAACCTATCTGTGAGCTGTGGTTTTTCACCGCAAAAGCCAATAGACATCGCATATCTTTGTGATAAGGATTATCTTTCCTCCTACGTTTTCACCCAATCTATAATATGAATCTCACTTGTCTGTTTAAATGTGTGCAGGAATAGCAACTTTAAGTAAAGATCTGTTACAAACAAAACCAAACAAGAATTTATTATTTTTATGAGTAAAGGAAGAAAATTAAAACAAAGAATGTGTGAGACTGATTGAACGCCGTATTCACTTTGGTTATCATTGAATTATTAGCTCTTTGTAAAAGTTGGTAAAAAGTCACTATGTATACATCAATTGACGGCTTAAAGATTCTAAACATTATTCAAAATCATGCGGTGCATAACGTTATATTCTTCCGTTTACTCTTCTTTGTTTCCTATAATATTTTTCTCTCTCAGTAAGTGCTTTATTAGTTACTGAAAATTTAACAAAAATTCAAACAGGTGCGATTTTTTCATTGTACAACGTTTATTGAACATGTTTGCATTTTATTAATAAGTTTTTTAAGTGCGTGTCTGGAACAGTTCACGCTGTATTAGCATTCAAAAAGCACCCATACTGATGCATAAATATGAAATGGTATATATTTTATTGGCGACTGTAGTAAAAAAAAAAAACTAGGGCAAGTAAGCAAAGAGAAAACACCAATGTATTGAACGAGTGCTTTATCGCTTAACGCTGTAAGTTGTTTCTATATATATATATATGTATATATATATATATGTATGTATGTATGCATATATAGATATATATATGTATATATACATATATATGTATGTATATATATACATATATATATATATATATGTATATGTATACATATATATGTATATATATGCATACATACATATATATATATATGTATATATATATGTATGTATGCATATATAGATATATATATGTATATATACATATATATGTATGTATATATACATATATATATGTATATATATACATATATATACATATATATATACATTTACATATATATATATATGCATATATGTATATATATGTATATATATACATATATATACATATATATACATTTACATATATATATATGTATATATGTATATATATGTATATATATGTATATATGTATATATATGTATATATATGCATACATACATATATATACATATATATATGTGTATATATATGTATATATATATGTATATATATATGTATCTATATATATGTATATATATGTATATATATATGCATACATACATATATATACATATATATATACATATATATATGTGTATATATATGTATATATATATGTATATAAATGTATCTATATATATGTATATATATGTGTATATATATATATATATATATATATATATATATATATATATATATATATATATATATATATATATATATCGGTTTAATCTAGTCGTCTAAAATGTATAAACGCTTCAACTGTAGACGAATGTTCAGACCATTTGTGGGGTGTGTTTCCAGCGTACTATAATATGGCCGTTTCCGAGTCTTACTTAAACAGATTCTGGTTGAGCAGTTTTCTTAACTAACGAAACATTAACCAAGTTTCACGATTACTGATAATAACGGTGTTGTCTCACCGCCCAATAGGAGTGCATTATCCTAAAGTTGTTTTCGAAATTTTATAAGCAGGTTACCCCCAATTATAAGTACTGTGTCATTTTTGATAGACTTGACTTCCTATTCAACGTAAGTGTACAAATTCGAATTTTTATATCTACATAAGCAATTTAGTATGTGGGGGTGTATCGATTATTCAATCACGGGTAGCTATGTTTTAGTTTCAATAAAAATATATGTGTTTATGAATTGAATTGCAGGCAGCCCCGGTTGCTCGGTCGTCCAATAACCTACAAACGGATATTTTAATTGATGCCATTTGCGTAGATATGATTATTTAATCAATCCGCTGTTGATTATTATATATGACGAGGAATGATTTGTCCGATGGACTAATTCGTAAAAAGAAAAGAAAAAGGAAAATATTTTTAAAATAATGGTAATCTCGTTCATTTAATTCCGTTTGTGTTTGTTTACAATTTCACGTTAGCTGATATTTGCTCTTGACAACGTATGCCCTAGAAAACTCATTTCTGATTAATGCTATGTTTAAAATACGCAAATGAAAACATGTTTTGTAGTGATTTTAAACTGACTTCTTTTTTCATCGTAAATTAAACTCTTAATAAGAGGAAGATTAACACAAAATGTCCAGGCACATTCGGGATTTTACAAATTGTTCGGTCGATCTGCAGAAAAACGTTCTACTAAGCTATACGTGTAGATTTTAATAAATCTATTGTATTTTAAGAAGATAGATCGATATTCGAACCTCGTAAGCAAGGTTAAGGAATAGGGTCAGACTGAGTTGGGCAGACGAGAGACAGAGCTTACATCGTCAGAGAAGCAGGGTCCCCCTTTGGAAGCGAAGGGTTAGACAGTTTTAATCATGAAGTCAGTTTTGAATTCCTGGAACCATCATCATTGCAACCGGCCGAATATAATAAAAGAACACGTCATATTTTTTAACTGCGTCTTCGTGTTGTGTCATTCTTCAACAATTAAAGGTAATGTGAAACATCGTTAATATGAACTTTGTGTCATCTCATCTTAATAAACGTTGTCTCCCTCATCGTTATAATGAACTTTTTGTATAACTTTTTATATTGATAGTGTTTATATTGATAGTGTTTACATCTAGACGAGTGTTTATAATTTTTGACAAGCTTCTTGGCTTGACCATTACTCCTGATCTTAAATGGAACACGTACATCAAATCTGTTGCCAAGGCCGCTGGAAATATGGTGGGATCTTTCTATCGATCCGGTAAATATCTCACTGCTGATGCTATTCTCTATCTATATAAGAGCCAGGTACGTCCAAGGATGGAATACTGTTGCCACATCTGGGCAGGAGCTGCTAGAAAGGACTTGGCCTGCCTTGATAGAGTTCAAAATAGACTTCGTAGCCTCGTAGGAGATGTCCTTTTCTCTTCCTTGCAACCTCTATCTCACAGAAGAGATGTTGCGAGTTTGTCTCTGATGTATCGTTATTTTCATGGAAAGTGTTCGACTGAGCTTCAATCTATGGTCCCCACTCGCCAAACTTTCACAAGAAACATTCGTCTAGCTGTAAACCCTATCAATAATTCCCCCCACTCTTTATCTGTGCCTAAACCTAAACATAGATTCCATGAACAAAGCTTCTTTCTTAGAGCTGCACGCCTGTGGAATTGTCTTCTATTTTCCTGCTTTCTGACTGACTACAATATGGTTGTCTTCAAGTCTAACGTAAATAAGTTCTTGATGAGCCGTTCCATATAAGTTATAACATTTACCAAATTTTCATTACTAATGATTACTATATTGTCCAATTTCTACTGTACACTCTTTAACCCTTATCCTTGAGTGGCCTCTTGATAATGTGGTGATGCCTATGTAAAGAAAAAAAACTCATCAAAGTAATGTATCCCCCTCTCCATCATAAGTAATGACTGCTCCATCCTGTGTCATAAGAACTGACAACCTTCCTCGCTACAAAATATGTATAAGAACCACAGACAGAAAAATGTATAAATGTCGTCCTCCCTCTCTCTTCTATGTCTTCCCCTCATAAATGTGAAGGTTTCCCATGAAACATTTGTCTATCAGATAGAAAAGCTTTTTTTTTAAGAGCGTATTTTGTCGATTTTCGATACTCATCAGATGAATTTCTGTATAAAACATGTTTAAGACACTTAAATTAGCTTTGTGTGAAATGTACAAAAAAATAGGCTCAACCGTTTCGGAACCCATCAGGAAGAAACTCTAATACACACAATGTGACTTTTATATAATAGTAGAAACAGAGATAGAAATTTTAATCTATTCTATAAATAAGAAGACCTTTTCGATGCTCATATAAAGCAAGTTAATAATGAAACTGTTGAAAGAGATAACCTGAAACTGTTATTATTGATATTACTTGCGATGTGGTAATTTGGTTTTTATGGGAGTTTTATCGCACGAACCTGCAATAATACAGCAACCTAAGAGGCATTTAACAAATAGACCATTAACGCCGATGGTCAGCTTTTGTAGTAAGTCGTTAAATCTCAGATATTATTAATTATCAGATAGTTAAACGTTTGAAACTGGCTCAATAGAACCATTTACTAATTGTTTTATTCATTTTTAAATGATAATTATGCAAATATGAATAATCAACAAAGATATATTCCATACGAACTTGTAGAAAAACGCCCGGACGTGCAATACGCTTAAATATGATATTTTAATTTGGCATGATGTCGTATATATTATTACTAAGTCGTGATTTCAAATATAAAAAAAAGTAATAGAATGCAATCAGTTAGAATCGAAACCGAAATGGTGCTATGCAAAGCCCGTGACGTTGACATTGTACAAACGTGCATGCAAACTAATTAAAATATAAAAAATAAAAATAACATGAGTGTACAAATTAACTGCGATTGTTTTTAAATTTTGACCTTTTATAGAGTTGTGATTTCAAGATTAAATAAAAACTATTTCGGTGGCAACACCTAGAATCGAAACCGAAAGCAAAACTCTAGCATTCAAAGCGCGTGATGTTAGCATTGTACAAACGTGACACACATACAAACTGATTAAAATATAAAAAAATATAAATAAGATGAATGTATCTAATTAATAACGATTAAAAAAAAATTGGATCCATTTTTGACCCCTAAAAAATAAACACCAATAAAAGAACGATCCATAAATAATTCGATCTATCGAGACTTTTAGTGCTGCTCTGCGACTTTTAGTCCCGATAGATATAGAGTTTGAAATTATGGAGACAGCCAGACATATAGAGTTTATATATTAGATTAGCGAGGAGACGCGCTCGGATTTGCCCGGGCATTTAATACGATTAAGTATGATAATTTGATTTGTCAAGATTCCGTAGATACTATGATAGAGTCATGATTTCCAAAGAAAAATATCTATATGGTAACAATCAGCTGGAATCGGAAACAAGCGCAAAATTCTATCATTCAAAGCTAGTGACGTTAAAATTGTACTATATGTACTGTTTAAAGTATGAATAAGAAGATACAAAATGTGGAACGAATTTTTTTTTCAATTTTGAGCATGTTTGTTCCTTTCAAACCAATTTTAACTGGCTAAAGACTCATAAAAGAACGGTTCATAAAAATTAAATCCATCAAGACTTCTAGCGGCGGTTTGCGACTTTTAGTTTCGATAGATATAGAGTTTGCAAATAATGACAAAGACGGAGAGACTAAGAAACAGACGTATAGCATTTTATGTATAAGATTCGCGGCGTGGGGGGGCACCCGGGTTTACCTGGGCGTAAAATACGCTTCAATATGATACTTTAATTTGTACATATTTCGTATATATTAAAATATAGTGGTGATTTTAAAAGTAAAAAAAAAAACATGTAAAAAGATTAAAAATCAAAAATAAACTAAGACGAACTATTTTTTATCGGTTAAAGACCCATAAAAGAACGATTCACAAAAAAATCAAGCTTTGAGACTCCAGCGAACTTCGTCGACTCTTCGCTTCAGAAGTGATAGCGTTTCAAAATATGGAGACGGACAGACAGACAGACTGACATACGACTTTTTATAGATTATCAGGTTGCTCAATGATGTAAATTTTCTATTGCTTATTATCCAATATCGAATGATAATTTCAAAAATAAAATGAAATACGACTTCGTTGTTATCAGATAAGATCGGAACCAGTACGTTTACTGTTCCAGCTTTCATAGTTACTGTCTGAGCTACCGACAGATAGATACGAGCCGTTTAAAATAAGACGACTTAGAACTAAGAATGTATAATTTTGCGCATACCCCCCCCCAAATGATAACAGAAGAAAGGTGGTCTTCAAACTATCCTGTCAGGGTACACGGTACCTTTTTTTTTAAATTTTGGCCCCTAAACACTAATTCTGATTGGCGATTAACAACATTGAATGTGTACTACGTGTCCGAATACATTATATATACAATTTCAACTCTGAAGACGAAATATTCAGAGAGCGGTTGTGTAGAGACATTTCGCAAATATATATATATATATATATATATATATATATATATATATATATATATATAAATATATATATATATGTATATTTGTATATATATATGTATATTTGTATATATATATATATTTGTATATATATATGTATATTTGTATATATATATATTTGTATATATATATATATATTTGTATATATATATATATTTGTATATATATATATATATTTGTATATATATATATATATTTGTATATATATATATTTGTAGATATATATTTGTATATATATATATTTGTATATATATATATATATTTGTATATATATATATATATATATTTGTATATATATATATTTGTATATATATATTTGTATATATATATATGTGTATATATATATTTGTATATATATATATTTGTATATATATATATTTGTATATATATATATATATTTGTATATATATATTTGTATATATATATATATTTGTATATATATATATATTTGTATATATATATATTTGTATATATATATTTGTATATATATATATATATATATATTTGTATATATATATATTTGTATATATATATATTTGTATATATATATATTTGTATATATAGATATATATATTTGTATATATATATATTTGTATATATATATTTGTATACATATATATTTGTATACATATATATTTGTATATATATATATATATTTGTATATATATATATATATATTTGCATGTATATATATATATTTGTATATATATATGTGTATATATATATATTTTATATATATATATATATATATATATATATATGTATATATATATATTTGTATATATATACATATATGTATATATATATGTATATATATCTATATCTATATATATATATATATATATATATATATATATATATATATATATATATATATATATATATATATATGAATTTTTTCATACAGCATATAAAATCATGTGCGATACGAAGCTCCCATCAGCCGGCAACAAGGGTGACAACACCGGTACAGTAGCTCAAGGCGGCACTGCCACTTCTGATACTACTAAGCAGATTTTGCGAACCGGCAGGGTATTTTAAAAACAACAACAGAAAAGCTCAGATTACCAAGGAGAAATTATACCGTCTGTTCATGCTGAATTCTTTTATCTCTCGACGATATTGAACTGTGGTCTTAAGACGATCAGAGCCAACTTTAAGATTGCAACTCATGATTGCTAGTTTTGTAAGAAATGAAATGATTGAGTGTCCTAGAAATCACAGTCAACCAACTTCAATATTAATCGTATGACATCTCAAACCTTTTTCCATGCAGCCAGCACGCAGTGTTTAATATTGGTTTTTCTTCGCTCCTTCTTTTTTTTTTCCTCCCGTGAGACTACCAATTCTATGCGGAAGACCCTTTTCTTTGAATCGGACCACGTTACAATGTAGGGGCGCTTTTCTGTTTGGATTACGTGAACGGGAAATTGTAGAGATGTCTTAAGATATCTGGGATGTCTCCGGTCATTGGCTCCACTCAACTATTTTACAGAAAACATTTATTGCTTCCTAATATTGCATTCACTTCCTTTGTGAAACTGCATTATAGGTTACTGAATTGTAAAAGACTGCTGGGCTGCAGTGTTACATTGTGCTTTCAAAAATTCCATAATTATTTTAAACGCCTTGTTATGTTGTCAACTGTACATCTGAAGTGACTGTGGGCAAGTAGATAGTATATGGAGCAAGGCACCCCGATTGTGTTTACACAAAGGCACAGGTCTGAATCAATATATCCCCATAATTTTATGATGGTCACATTTAGTAGAAGATCATATATATATATATATATATATATATATATATATATATATATATATATATATATATATATATAAAGCAGGATGTGTGTGTGTGTTTGTGTGTGTCTGGTCACGAATAGGCTCCTATACGGTTGACTATTCTAAAAAAACTGATTACATATAATGAGAGAAGATGTATCGAGACATAGGAATGGGTATGTTTAATCTGGCAGAACGGTGGTTCATTAAAATTGTGGGGTCTGCGTTCGCGACTGGTCCACAAAGCATGGAAATAAAAAATTAAAAAAACGTTTACAAGTGTTTTTGATATAGATGTACATAATTATACTTTGATAAGTATGTTTTAACTTAAATAGGGATGGTATAATAAAATTGTGGAGTCTGCATTCGCGCCTGGCCTCCATAGAATGAAAATAGGCACACACTTTAAAGACTTTTCATATCTATCTGCGTAAGTATACTTTGATAATAATGTTTCAGTTTGAAGAAATATGGTATAATAAAATTATGGGGTGTTCTTTCGCACCTGACCTCCATAGAATGGAAATATGTCACAAAGTTTAACAAGGTTTGTTAATATAGCTCCACGGAATATTGTAATAAGTGTTAAAGTGTGAACAGATATGGTATAATAAATTATGAGGTTTATCTACTTTATTTTTACTTTCATCATATTTTGCTTTGGTTTTGATACCCCCAAAGTCGAAATTATCTCTTTCCAACACTTCCTTTCCATAACCTTACTTTCATAAATCAGAGTCCATTTTCCGTAGGCTGTTTTTGAACCCAGTCAACGACGGGTACTTTTGCTAGTATATATATATATATATATATATATATATATATATATATATATATATATATATATATATATATATATATATATATCCGTGTTTTATAACGCTTCATATTATATTCTACTGTAGAAACTATGTATACGTAGAATTTAGCTAACTCCTTCAATATATGTAACAGAGAGATTGAAGTTTCAGGTATGAAAGAAAAGTTTAGTTATGATAACAATACAGTTTGCACATAGGAGCCCTTTATTATATCAACGATTGCCGTATTTAGTTTGTATTTAAAATTACTTTAAACATCTAGCATCAATGAAATGGATGTTTCTCGTCTTGGGGAGGCTTTATGTTTTGACAAGCTCCTGGTTTTTACCTTTACTCCTGATCTGAAATGAAACACATATATAAAGTATGTTGCCAAGGCCGCTGGGAAGATGGTAGGATCCTTCTACCGCTCCAGAAGATATCTCAGTATTGATGCAATTCTCTATCTCTATAAAAGCCAAGTACGTCCAAGGATGGAGTATTGCTGGCACATCTGGGCTTGAACTTCAAAAACAGCCTATCCTGCTTTAACAAAGTACAAAATAGACTTCGTAGCTTAGTGGGGGATACTCTCTTCCTCGCAACCTCTCTCCCACAGAAGAGACGTTGCAAACTTGTATTTGTTTTATCGTTATTTCCTTGGCAAGTGCTGATCCAATCTCTGGTCCCCCCTCGACAATCCTTCATGATAAACACCCGTCTAGCTAAAACCACTGTTAGTAATTTCACCCACTCTTTATCTGTGCCTACATCAAAACGTAGATTCCATGAACATAGCTTTTTTTCTGAGGAATGCTCGCCTGTGGAATTCTCTTCCGTTTCCCTGTTTCCCACCTGACTACAACTTGGACGTCTTCAAGTCCAACATAAATAAATTCCTGGTTAATCGCCCCCTTAAGTAAGAAGCTTTATCAAATCTCCAATACCAACTATAACTACGATATTATCCCATTGATTACTGTACACAAAACAACCGTTATCCCCGAGTTGTTTACGGGCCTTGATAAGTGGTGATATTCATGTAAAAAAAAATAACGTTTACTTTAATCTGAAAACAATTGAATAGTGGATTTTATTTTGCGTGGGAGTTTAGAACGTTAATATATTTGGTATTGCGGTGTGAATATGGAAATGGGCTAACAATGTTTACAGGATATTTTATCTGATTCAACTTACACCAATCAAGGTATGATGCTAAGGTGGTATAAAGGGTTGCTTTGAATAGTGGCCAGATTAATAGGTCGCCTACTAAGCGGTGTTCTTTTTTCTGCACAATTAGGTGTGCTGATACTACTAAATATCGGTGTCGGCGCAGTAATTGGGAGGCGAGAGATTTTCCAAAGGCAAGTGCTTCGCAAAAAATGTTATACGCGTAGTTATATCCCCTTACTTCGTATAGTTTAGTAAAATGTGAGTATTTTGTTTCCAGTCGAGTTGATCTGTAATATAGATATCGAGAGTATAAAGTGCAGGAAATTTGTAAAAGTAAATTCTATAGAGTACTTTTAACACTAGCATAGAGATTTACAACTGGCTGGATTAGACAGAGTTTAAAAATCGACTGGCAGTGCGAGTCCTAGTTAAGTTGGAAACTCTTTTATACCATGCCCCTGAGCGTGAGACGTGTTATTGGTTCATAGCCAAAACCTTGATCCGAACACTTTATGCATGGACACAATACTTGCTTTACAAACTAGTAGATATAAACAACATTCTCGTTTGTTAGAAGGTACCTTTACCGAGCTCGCAGCATGAGAAACACACAGAAAAAATGAATAGATTACTGAAATATTTCTACCATTTTATTTATCACTTGCCCGACCACTGTAAGAGTATGGTTCACATGATTGTTCTTCACATCTAATACATGATAACCAACATCTTGTGAGGATTCAAATAATGGCTACTAAAGTGGTACAAGTTCTATTGCATCTGCCCTATGGAAGTCGACTCAAGAAGCTTACACTTTTTTTAGCTTGAGCGCCGATGATTACGCGGCTATCTGATGCTGGTAAGCGATTTTCTAACTGGCCTTATGATATACGTTGGGTCGTATTTTACACTTCTTTACCAGAATTATATATACGCAACCACTACAAGAAAACTAGATTTCGATTAAATTAATTAGGACACCGGAATTTGGAATACATTTCTAAGGAAGGTAATAATTGCCTCAACAACGCAAAAAATAATATTTGAATTTAGACAGGTACTGGGCTACTGTATCGTCTATATTGTAAAGTTGTATTGCCATGACCCCACGTAGCAATTCAGGTATGCTAGTTTTATTTGATGTCAAATAAATTGAATTGAATTTAGGGGTAATCTGTATGTGTATAATTCATTGAACTTTTACAATAATCACATTTTTTCTTCGATGTATTCACCAATTCTGCTTAATTGAAATAAAAATCAATTTCATTACATTTTAAATGGACGATTCGCCACCTTTAAATTGCGTGACAGCTCATTCTATCGTCACCTGAGTAAACGATCTCAACACAATCAGTTGGTTTTACAAAGGTTGGGGAAAATAGACAAGGAAACGTTATTCCTAATTCAACATGGCTTATCCATGTAAAAGAAAAAAAAAAATGATTTCAAAAACGTGTCAACATTTTAAGCTTTTATGCCGAAATTGCAATAAAAGAGATAAGCCTCATTTAGTAATGCCATAAATCGGTTCCGAAAAATTAAGATCATTTCGCGATTCTTAATAAAATAATGTTTAGGTCGATTGATTGTTAAGTCGGTCAATTTGCCGTTCCATCTGTAACGCTTCGTTTTCGACATTCAACGCTTGCAGACACATTGTAGCATATTTAAAAGATGTTCAATTTAAAACTTATCTTCCTTTATCATAAAGTCGCTTAGTCTTAATCCTAAAACCCGCGTATATAATCTACGCACCGTATTCATATAACTTAAACATATAAATACATAACAGTAACCGCTAACCGGCGTTGCCCGGTGGAAGCTTGCCTCTCCCGCGAAAAATAGTAAAGTACGGTTATTGTTGTTGTTGTTGTTGTTATTGGTGGTGGTGATGGTGGTGATGGCGGTGTTGTTGCTGCACAAGACACCTCCACCTTCTATATTGATATTAAGCTAACTTCAGCTATTAAAATATTTAAAAAAAAACAAACATTATAATCGAAGGTAAAAATAAGAAAAAATTAGACACAATAGTCAGCCCAGGTGGAGAGATGTGAAATAAATAAAAAAAATAATAGTTAGAAGCAGGCAGGTAGGCTCGAACCTGTATAGTGAATGATGAAAGGAATATGGAAAAAAAGCCATCCATTTAGTTGGAGAGAGAGAGAAAGAGATATTAAATGTTTTCAATTCATAATTAATTTTTTTTAATTTATAATTTAAAATTTTTAATTTATAATTAAAAATTAAAACACTGAACAATACAAATAAGATTTTGGTTTTATTTGAATTTTTTTTATTGTTCTCGGACGCATACGATGATGCAAGGAAACACTGCTTCCTTGTTTCTTCTTATCCACAAGCATTCCATATCTAACTTCATCTTTTTTATTCCTTTTTGAGAACAAAACCAAGATTTTATTTTTTTATTCTTCGGTGTTATTATTTCATAAAATTAATCACATGTAACCATTTTAAAACTTCATCTTGCATTATTTATTTGGTTTATATGTTAAACAACGTGGTTAAATTTAATTAAATTTTAATCACATAATGACATTTTCAATAATCACGTACATATAAACACACTTCTATTTACGATATATATATATATACATATATATATATATATATATATATATATATATATATATATATATATATATATATATATATATATATATACACAGCCAGACAACGTCGCACTTCACAAGAGTCATGAACCCCAACAAACCGGGAGCCAAAGTCTCCAGTTTCGCCCTTATTTTTGCTCATCAGTTAGACACATTCGTACTCAGGATTCCAACCCCGTGTCTCTTGCATGTGAGGCAAGCACTCTACTAACTGAGCAAACGCGTCGTAAACAAGAACGATTTACTATTTAGCGCAGATCAAGTAAACCGCAACGAAAATCCAACAGTGGAATAAACCTACAGGGTGTCAACAAAGTCTGGCTACATTATGTATATATACTATCAAAACATTATATATATATATATATATACTATCAAAAGTACCCGTCGTTGACTGGGTTCAAAAACAGCCTACAGAAAATTGACTCTGATTTATGAAAGTATGATAGTTTATAAAAGGAAGGGTTGTAAAGTGATCGTCTTCCCTCTCTCTCTCTCTCTCTCTCTCGTTTTTGTAGTATTTTATTTTTCCTAACCACGACGCCATTTCCCCCACAGCTTGGTAACTACATATAACCGACCTCGTTCTATAACACTTGTAATGTTGAGTGTATTTTAGCATGCCGAAGTTTTAAACATGGTGTTCATTGTTTTATAACCCGCGCCTTCTAATATATAAAATACTATATGTGTTTGTCTGCCTCTCTCCATATTTTCACACTTTATCTCCTCCGAAACTATCAGTCACAGAGGGGTTTAAGGGCCTCATATAATTGAATTTCTAACGGACCATTCATTTATGGGTCTTTAACTTGTTCTAACAGTTTTTTAGTTGCCCAAAATTGGTCAAAATTGATACAAAAAATCGTTATGCATTTTGTACATTCATCTCAATTTATTTTTAATATTTATTTTTTTAATCGCGTTAGTACAGTGGTAACGCCCCCAGCTTTGAATACTACAGTTTCGGTTTCGATTCTTGCTGAAGGCGCCCAAATATTTTTTCTTTTGTACTTTTGAAATCACGATTCTATAATAAAATATTCACTAGCCTCATATAAACTGTCTGCATTTCTCTCATGTTTTTGTTAAGCAATAACATTTACTGATATATGGCCTTCGAGACAAGATCAAAGTGTAGTATCTGTTCCGGCAGATGCTGCACTTGAGATGGTTTGTACCAGTCAATGGAGGGGAAGCCCTCTATACTGGGACAATTATTATTTTTGGTAACCAGAGTGACCCCTTTTAGGGGAGCTGGTTTTTACCTCACATTAAAAACGGCCTTGTGCCTAATTTGCTCAGTGGGGGAGCAAATAAATACCATCTGTTCCGGCAGATACTGCACTTAAGATAATTTGTACCAGTCAATGCAGGGGAAACCCTCTATACTGGGACAATTATTATTTTTGGTAACCAGAGTGACCCCTTTAAGGGGAGCTGGTTTTTACCTCACATTAAAAACGGCCTTGTGCCTAATTTGCTCAGTGGGGGAGCAAATAAACACCATCTGTTCCGGCAGATACTGCAAGCTATGACTAGCTATGACTAGCAAAGACCAGATGTGGGGGCAACCCCACATGCCTGACCTTTAACCAGCTCCCATTTCCCACCTCTCGGGAGCTGATCCCCATTTTCCCTTCCCCCTCCCTTCACTCCTCACATTAAAAATCGGCCTTGTGCCTAATTTGCTCGGTGGGGGAGCAAATAAATACCATCTGTTCCGGCAGATACTGCAAGCTATGACTAGCAAAGACCAGATGTGGGGGCAACCCTACATGCCTGACCTCTAACCAGCTCCCATTTCCCACCTCTCGGGAGCTGGTCCCCTTTTTCCCTTCCCCCTCCCTTCACTCCTCACATTAAAAATTGGCCTTGTGCCTAATTTGCTCAGTGGGGGAGCAAATAAATACCATCTGTTCCGGCAGATACTGCAAGCTATGACTAGCTATGACTAGCAAAGACCAGATGTGGTGGCAACCCCACATGCCTGACCTTTAACCAGCTCCCATTTCCCACCTCTCGGGAGCTGGTCCCCTTTTTCCCTTCCCCCTCCCTTCACTCCTCACATTAAAAATTGGCCTTGTGCCTAATTTGCTCGGTGGGGGAGCAAATAAATACCATCTGTTCTTCATATGCTGCACTTCAATTTCTTGTTCTCTGTTAGTGGAGGAGAAATCCTTTACGACTGAGACAAGTTTAATTTTTGTTCCTTTTCTCCAGTTAAAAAACGACCCTGGTGTCTTACTCTGTCTCTTGGGGAGGCATTGTAAATAGGAACATTTACTGATATATGACACCAAATTGTAAATGTGATTTTAAAATTGTTTGTCTAAATTAAATACAAAGTGCATTTTTGTTAATCAGCATGACATCATCTGTAATGGGGAACGTCTTTATTTCTGTCACGCATTCGTTTGAAAAGTAGATGACCAGCCGTTTCCCGGGATCTAATCAGAATCAACAAATGCAACACACAACTAAAACAAAACATGTCTTTTTATTATCGCGTATTACTATGTTTTATACATTTTATTATTTCTTTGTTGTTGTTTGTAAGAACTCTTTTTATGAGGGAGTCAATTCAAAAGTTTCTTTTTAAAAAATGTCAAAGTTCTTTGTGACTTTGAAGTTTACAAATACACTTTATTTATACAAATATATAAAATCAGGTATTTATTATCTGAACGTGTATTTCCTTAAAAAAAAGAATAAAAACAATCCGAAAATGACTTAAAAACGTCATGTTATGAACATTCATATCAATTAAAAATATATACAATTGCATATAAGGAACATTGTGTGTGCGCGCGTGTGTGTATGTGTGTGTATGTGTGTGTGTGATTGTTACGTTTCCATTTTAAAATATGTTTTTGATTTACTATGATATATATATATACATGTATATATATATGTGTGTGTGTGTGTGTATGTGTGTGTGTGTGTGTGTGTGTGTGTTTTACATGACAAGCCCGTATTTCTCCCATGCCTTTTTTTGGAAAAAAAAAACACATTTCTAATGCTGTGTTTTAAATCGAATCTCTATGTTTTGATAGTTGAAGCGTATTTTCTTGACCTGTATCTCTTCTCTTGTAACGTAGGATCCATATATACAAATCGCTGAACCTGGTCAATACTAAGTGGGTGGCCATTTGGAAATACCAGGTGTTCTATTTGCTCTTCGTCTATCTCAGCATTGTTTTCCATCGTACTGGACTTCTCCTTGCCACTGGAAACAAGCAGTGTCGATTCGGGGCAAGTGTGGATGGGATTGTGCAACGTTTTCCCCCACAGAATTACATGCGCAGCTTCCCCTACAGGGGATATCCTTTGTCTTTTGAGACTGAACAGAAGCGTTGCACATCGTAATATATCTAGCATAACTTTATTTAAAAACAATTTTTATTAGACTATTTTCCTTAAACTGTATTTTACGAAATACTACAAAAACGAGAGAGAGAGAGTTCGTTAGGTAATATATTTTGTTTTTATGTAACGATATTTTTCTTTTGTAAAGAAATGTTCATATATGTATAATGCGTGATTTTAATAAAACACAATATCTTATTGGTCTGCAATGGCGTTTGAAAAATAATTATCCATTGTACATTTTACTATATCAGAGAAAATCGAATCCTGTTTTGTTTCGAATTCTATTTTAATTCTTTCTGTAATTTTAACTTTAAAAAATCATTTCTCTTCTATTTCGCGGTTATATTACAATCGATCCGTCGTCTTAATTCAAAAGGACGTATGTTCAAATATAATTTGAGTTTGAAAACACATTTATCGAATTTCCAATATAAGTGATTATTGCTTTGACCATCGTAAAGCTTTTACGCTTCGCTCGATAAAATCTACGCATTAGGCGTGCTATCAAATGTTCCCTTCGATCTCCAGGTTAAATTAATATCACAGACTCCATCGCAGACGCTTTTGAAGTACATTAATGGAAGATAGAATCGAATTATTTTTTAACCTCACAACAGAAACATTCATTAAGCAATAATAAACTGTTATTTTCTTAATGTCTATAACTTATATGAAACGAAACACATGTAAATTTTTATCAGTCATAATTAATTTAAAAAAAAATACCTATTCACGCTATAATTGTGCATACAGACCACATACTCATACACGCACACACGAAATATATATATATATATATATAATTCTATAAATATATATATATATATATAAGTAAAAATAAAATAAAAAATACAAGAGATGGTTTACGTTATGTTATTAGAGAAGGAAAACAGAGAATATATAAAGTAATAATCAACGTGCCCTCTCTATTTCAGGGGGCATTATTTCGTAAGTAAAATTTAGAAGAAAGCAATTATAGACCATATCCGAGTGAAAAAGGGAAACTCCTGAAGTCCTTTCCATTCTGAACACGCACATTTATAGAATCTGCCCAAAATGGGAAGGACTTCAGGATTTTTTCCTTTTTTCACTCGCATGTGATCTATAATCTTTTTCTTCTACATTTTTCCTACGAAATCCTGATGATGTCCGCTGAGATAGGGACAAACCATTGATTACTACTTTATTAAATCTCGGTTTTCCTTCTCAAATAACACACGCACACACACACATACGTATATATATATATATATGTATGTATATATAATCTTGGAAGTTTTTTAACCTTTAAAACTTATTCATTTTTTATATGTTTTATCATTCGTAAGAAAACTATTTAGTCAGTAAGTCATTTAATAACCTGCAGCCACTGCATAAACTTGCTTTATCGAATTAACTATGGTACTAATGGTAATTTAAGGGATCATCAGTTGTTTACCATGAAAGACTGTTTCCGGGATTTAAAAACAAGACAGTATGTTCAATCATAGCTCCCCGGTAGTGTTGATAAAAAAAACACCTACCTTAATCCTACGAAAGAAAAATGTTACAGATATTAGATTTAGTCTAAATTAATTTGGCTAGGCTATTCATATTATAAAAATGAATTTCTTAACCTGTGATATTCATCTGTTTCCAAATGAATATATATTTAATTTACCAATCTTGTATTTATAAGATTAGCATTAATCCATTTGACTACTTATTACCCATTAATATGATTAGTACTTTATATATTTCTATTCTTATTAATTTGAAATAAAAAATATACAAAGGTTAAAAATATTTATAAATATATACATTTTTTATATAATTTTTATTTCATTTTATATATTAAATTTTATACATTATTGATATCGTTTTGGATGATCTACTTTATTAATATATTCTAGTTAATTATATACGATTCGAAAGGATCAGGATAACGAACAAATGCTTTATGTAACTGTTTAAATATTTTAATTTTATTCACACCTTGTTTTATCATCCTTATTTCTAAGCTAGAATCTGGGGGTATAAAATCTATTAATTTCAAACTAACGTGCGCTATTCTCCAAAATGTTGACGTAATGGATCCATAAAACATAAAACAGGGCAGGCACTATTTTTCTGCGGCACACGATCTATTTGAAAGGGAAAATAATTTATTTTGTCGAATATTTTATGAATATATATATATATATGTATATATATATATATATATATATATATATATATATATATACGGAATATCCCAATAAAATGTATCCACTCTTTATATTATCTGATCTTGATACACAAATACACTATACGACGTTCCAAAGATGTTTAGGATTAAATAATGACACTTCCAGCAGGGCGGAGCATTCTCCTACTACCATTATGATGTAAAAATAAGTATATCTTGATAGTTACCTGCGAAAAAGAACGTTAGTACGAAGAGGAAGTGTCGAGTACTGTCCATGCACACCGGATTTTACACCCTCACTCATATTTTTCTCTCATTTTTTGAGGGGGGATGTTAGGCACAGGGTTCACACCAGGAAACGAGCTACAATTAATGACTTTAAATCAACCATTGAAAGAAGATGTGTCAACATAGCAATTGAACTGATCCGGAACGTTTTCGATTCCATCAATGAGAGGTGCCAGCTGTTCATGGACCACAATGGACAATAATTTAAACATTTTCGATAATTGGATGGTTTTTATATTTGTTCACTGCATTTTGATATCTAAAACTGTTCTTTCTTTTTATAAATATTGGTTTTATCATAATCTTAATAGTATATACATCTTATTATGTATATATATATATATATATATATATATATATATATATATATATATATGCGTGTGTGTGTGTGTGTGCGTGTGTGTGTGTAGAGCTTAATAAATTATTCGAACCGTTAATCAATACCAGTATATATCAATCGTACTGAATTAACATTAGTGTATACCCATTGCAATGAATTGACATAATTTTTAGTATAAAGTTCAAGCTCAATGAATACCTTAAGGGAGTCTAGATCAAATAAAGCGCAATAGAATCGTTTGCTAAATTCCAAAGAACGAGTTTCTTTTGTTAGTAGTTTCTGTTTTCATACATTGAATTATTGTTCGTTCTCAACTAACGAGTCGGCAAAATGGTAAACTTCTTATCGAGAAAATTAGGATAGTTTGTTGGAACTAATTGTCTCTATCTATCTATCTCTTTCTCTCTCTTTCTCTCTCTCTCTCTCTCTATATATATATATATATATATGTGTGTGTGTGTGTGTGTGTGTGTGTGTGCGTGTGTGTAAAATCGTCTCTGTGTGTATATTTCCTTGCCAAACTACTCTGTCAATTTTCAGTCTACAGACTCGAGATTCGACATAAGGGGTATCCAGATTTAAGAAAACCTTTTTAATCGGCTTTTGGCCAAAAAGTTCAACGATTTGACATTTAAGAACTCTACCCAACTCCTCCGCCAATGTTGATTCTAAATACTTGAAACTTTAGATGTTGGCTACTTGGACATGGATCAAACTTTGTAATTCATGTTAGTCCAAAACAATAAATGGTAAGGGGGTCAAAATTAAAACAAAATTCAAAGACAATTACGAGATTAAACACTGGAATTTTAGATGTAATACTTGGACATGAATCAAACGTTTTAATATATACGTATACGTATGCACATCAAGTTATAAACAATACGTAGGGCCCTAGCAAATCCGGGCTGAACTGCTAGTATATAATAAAATGACTGCAGATTTCCCTTCAGGGCCAAATTATCGTAAGTTATATCCACTATATAATGTTACTTTCGAATACCTATGTAAACACATTCAATCGTTATTAAAACATACCACATAACATTCTAGGAGCGACAAAATTACAATCGCACCATATGTAGAAGAATGGGTACCTATTTTTCTCTATATATATTAAGCTCTACCACCGCAACCGAAGGAAATCTACACAATCAATCGATTCTCCGCTTATACCGCCATTAACTTGCTCATGCAAAAGCATATATACTCGTCACTTTTCCCTGAAAATTCTGCTACGGGGAGCTCTAATAAAAGGCTTAGGAATTGTTGGCATTATAACAAGCAGTGCTAACCTTTTTATCGCACACGGAACTTCAATACAATGTAATCAAATACATATCACTCTTTTCTTGCTCGGACGGAACACGCTCAACAAGTAAAGGCAGCATTCCTTTATAAATGTAAATATGCACACGATACTGACACGACAGTGCCCTATCCACCCCTAAAACGGCATTTATGTTTTTTTTACGGGTACTAATACGTAATTTTCGATTTTTTTTTTTGCGATTATCAAGACTCTAATGATGCCGTATTTGTTTTTTGTGTGGATTTGATATTCCTATTGGCGATTAAATTTAATTTTAAATTCTTGGCAAATAACTTAGATTAAAAGCTGTGACTTATAATGTTGACTATATCTTTTAGAACTGATTAGACGCTTTAATGTAAATAAAAAAAAACAATGCGGGAAGTTCTCAACATAAATTTATTGGCTATTGAAACACTTAGCTATTATACATTTTTTTTAATGGAGTATTTTATTATTTAGAAGATGGGCTAGAGCTTATTGATTGCCTTTACCTAAAAGAAAATACTGGGCGAAGACAGTTACTTATCTCTTTTTTCCGCTCAGCTAAACTGTTAATAAATGTGTTCTTTATAATCAGCCGGCACCTGCAGATTATCGCCCTAAACCAACACTAATCGCCAATAACCAATACTGTTGCCAATCATCGACAGTGGCTTTTACTAGCTGCGACTGGAAACAATGCTCGACAGTGGACACCAGATTATTTCATTTGTGCTACGGCAACCAGTGTCCGCTAATTTCCAGGGATATCAGTGCCCACCAACAACAACCATAGTTTCATTTGTTTTCGAAGTGGGGTCTTTTAACGATTCTGTTCTGGCTCTGTCAGGCTTCCAGCAGGCTACGCCGATTAACGTGCCCTGCTAGTTTAAAATAATGTGTTTTCTATGTTTTAAGGTGACCATCTCAATAGTAAGCAATTAAAAATGCAGCAAAGATATACATTTGCTGACTTGTTTGTCGCGACCAAACAATAATATAATGTATACGTTGAGAAAACAATAAGTTGCCAACAGAAAAAGAAAACTTGTTTTTTGGAATTTTTGCGAAGTATTCTATTACACAATATATATATATATATATATATATATATATATACATATATATATATATATATATATATATACATACATATATATATATATATATATATATATATTAGTATATGTGTGTGTATTTGTCTGTGTGTGCCTGTGGATACGAGGAGGTTCCAAAAATAGAGCTCATAAATATATTTCATCTGAATAAATCTGATGGGTTGCAAATTGCAATTGTATGATGACTGGACTAATGCCTTCAAGGCATGAAGATTTCATCTCTCTATTGCAGATATTGACGGTGTGAGACTCTTAGAAATAAACTTTCATCACGGGCTTGCGTCATAGATTCTTACTATATTGAATCCTAATAACCGTATATCAGGGTGTTTTTTTAAATTTAATTAGTGTGTGACCACGTATCAAGTGCCGGATGATTAGTGTTGAGTGTTAGATGAATGGTGAGGTAAGAACAGCCACGGTTAATCTTGATTAAAGCTACATTATCAAAATAAATGGCTCACTAGGTATTCATTCACATTAGACTTGAAGACTACGTCGTCATAGTCATCTGGCAAGCAGATTATATGATTCCACAGAGGGATAGTTCTAGAAATGAAACTCTGCCCATGGAATGTTCGTTTAGTTTTGAGATTGAAGAAAGTTGTTCGTGGTTGTGTTAGCTAAGCATAATTATTTGTTATAGATGTTTTACGAGCAGAGGTATTAGATTAGAGCTTAATCGATCACTTACTAGAAACGTATCGATAGAGCAGGGGCAGGCTTACAACGCCTCTTCTGTGATAAAGAGGGAGAAGGGAGACGAACATGTCATCACACAGTAACTTTTGAAAGTTGGTTTTGTACCATCTTATCCAAGCAATGGTTTATTTAAGGGATTCTACGGCAGATGTGGCAATGCCACCTCCCTGTAGACCGACTTTGTCTCTTTTTCAGGTAAAGGATTGCGTCGCAGTAAGATTTTGAGAAGTAAAACGCAACATTAATTTAAAATAATTTAATTAATACTTGCGAAATCGTGCTAATATTGCACCGAACCACTTTAAAGTTGAAATATTGGAATTTCTAATTAATACAGGTATAATTAGAATTTTACAAAACATTAATGACAATATATTAACAAACCGCTTCTACCTTCACTTTACTGACTGAATTAAATTTAATATAACTTAGATTGAGACATATATAACCAGCAGTTATGTTCAATAATTGATAATGATCGAAATGTTTAGGATGTGACCCAGCGTACACGAACGTATAACACATATACTCAGATTACATTTTATAAGTATATATATATATATATATATATATATATATATATATATATATATATATATATATATATATAATTTAAAGTGGAATAGAACAGTAGTCTAAAGCGCAGAGTGTATTTTAATGTGATAGTAAGATTACTAATTTAATCAAAATACAACAGTACTTGTTGTAATTCAGATATATAATAAGCTCGAGAAGGCAAATATCCTAGATCTACTTTGATATCTAGTAATGTGATTGATCATTTAAAATTCAAATTAGAATTAAAAATTAAAAATCTGGTTCATGAGAAGGAACAACAACGAAGTCAATAATTTGTACGATCGTTTCAGAAATTATCAATCACATTACTAAATATCAAAGTAGCTCTAGGATAGTTGTTCCTCACTTCCTCAACCCGTTTCACGTTTCGTGATCGTCTGATGTTCATATGCGTGCGTGTGTGTGTCCTATGTTTATCTTCGACATACCTTTATATCCTCTGCTCATTTAACCTGGTTCATCCTGACTTCATCTTGTTCTTGGAGGGGCCTGGGACCTTTTTGGACGATGATCGGTTTTCATATTAGTTTTTACTCACTTTCCTGAATGGAAAGTGAGTGTATTTGCTTGTGGTTTTAACAGTTTATATTGAGGGACACGCCACACTCTCCCAAGAAGGGAGGAGAGACGACCGTAAAGCTCAACCGCTCTGCTTCAGTTCTAAGTTCCAACTCACCCGATCTCCAGCTAACCTGACCACGTGACTCACACAGATCTGCTTATCAGACTCCCGGTAAACTTGTCTATGATCCAGCGTTGTCATATTACACGGAGTACAATGGGGAAAGGAGTGGCTGGTTACTTTTAATGCATCTAAAACCAAGCTTCTCTCTTTACATCATCAACATCCTAATTCACATTTGTCATCAATTGAAATGAATGGCTCTCGTCTTCAGGAGGCCTCAAGTTTTGACAAGCTTCTGGGCTTGACCATTACTCCTGATCTTAAATGGAATACGTATATCAAATCTGTTGACAAGGCCGCTGGAAAAATGGTGGGATCTTTCTATCGATCCAGTAGATATCTCACTGCTGATGCTATTCTCTACCTATATAAGAGCCAGGTACGTCCAAGGATGGAATACTGTTGCCACATCTGGGCAGGAGCTGCTAGAAAGGACTTGTCCTGCCTTGATAGAGTTCAAAATAGACTTCGTAGCCTCGTAGGAGATGTCCTTTTCTCCTCCTTGCAACCTCTATCTCACAGAAGAGATGTTGCGAGTTTGTCTCTGATGTATCGTTATTTTCATGGAAAGTGTTCAACTGAGCTTCAATCTATGGTCCCCCCTCGCTAAACTTTCACAAGAAACACTCGTCTAGCTGTAAACAATATCAATAATGTCCCCCACTCTTTATCTGTGCCTAAACCTAAACGTAGATTTCATGAACAAAGCTTCTTTCTTAGAACTGCACGCCTGTGGAATTGTCTTCCGTTTTCCTGCTTTCCGGCTGACTACAATATGGTTGCGTTCAAGTCTAAAGTAAATAAGTTCTTAATGAGCCGTTCCATATAAGTTATTAAATTTACCAAATTGTCATTACTAATGATTACTATATTGACCAATTTCTACTGTACACTCTTTAACCCTTACCCTTGAGTGGCCTCTGGGCCTTGATAATGTGGTGATGCCTTTGTAAAAAAAAAAAAAAAAAAAAAAAAGTTGATAGCTTTTATGAAAACATAGTCATATATACTCCAGGTAAACGTGTCTATGATCTAGCGTTGTTATTTTTTGACAGGTTTTATTAAAACATAGTCATATTAATCTCATGTCAAAACCTCCAATGAGATACATAGATAAATCGAGATAGACAGATAGCTAGATCGATATAAGAAAAATTATCCTGCTCTACCTATTTCCTAACACGTCCACTTTGTGTAATTTGGTTTAAGGAAGCTGATGCTTTTGCCGAGAAATGATGCTCCTTGACGAGAAATAAGGGACTCCGTTAGGTATATTTCAGCAACATGTCTTTATTTAATTTTTTTCCATGATGATATATTTGGAAAATGAAAAAAAAAAAGTCCTCTGACGCATAGAGATACACACAAAACTTATCCAATCAGGATCCACAAGAAGAGGAAAATATAAGTCCCTAGTAGTTCACAAGGTAAATATCAATGGTTGTACAAATGGCAACCATGGCAGATTTTTTATAGAGGGTGATCTTGAAGTAAGCCGTTTACAATGCCGGCAATTTAGAAGTTTAACTTATTGTTTTAATGGAAGTTAACCCTACTTTACTAAGAATTGCAACTAGTTTATGAAAGCATTGTATTGTTAAAAATATTTTTGATATTTCACTATGTTAACTTATTACCGATAAGCACTCTATCATTTTATGTGCAAGGTCTGGTGAATCATCCAAACAGCTTAATACAAAAAAATGATTAAGAATTAAATTCAATGGAGAGTAGAAAAGACAGTGGATGTGTTATCGGCAATTCCAGTAACTCTCGCTTCTCCTTTTTTGCCCCCAGTCATCATTTCCAATGACTGATGTTTCTGACAAAGGGTGAAGAAAAAAACTGCTTCCACAGGTCCGTAGTACTTCGTGAACAGTAGTCTGAGATGCCGGACATTTTCTGTCTCTATGTCTATCCTTGCAGCCATGTCACTAGTAAGGGTGCTGGGGGTAAACGTTTTCATCTGGGCTGACGTTAACCGCCTGCTACTCGGGGACCCGAATCTTGGAATACCCACTAAGGAGGCGATCCTATCAGCAGGTGAAAAGTACTGGGGCTGCTGTATTGCCATTTGATGAATGGATTCTGGACCATGCAGTAGTCTCTGGTGGGGGCTTTCGATGCCATACTAGTGGATAATTGTTACGGCTTTACCTTATCATGTGCTACAAAAAATCTTCCCGTCTTTTCTCTCTTGCTTTCCCTCGCTGTACTGCTCTAAACAAGTATGCTGACATGTTCCACAAATCCCCAAATCCTCAAAATGAAATATCTAAAAAAACAAAAACGTGAATACACATAGATCCCCATCCTCCAACGTAGACCCCTATTACCATGTCTCCTTCTCCAACGTCAGGGGTCTATGTTCCAACCTTCCAGATGTTGAACCCCAATTACAGGAGACAAAACCAGACATATTTTTTCGAAGCGAAACTGGAATAGGGCCTACCACCTCCCTAGATGAGTTCTTAATTAATGGATACTCTACCTTAACACCTAAATCTGACCCGCAAACTCGCCATGGGCATGGAATAGGTGCCTACATTAAAGATGGTTCCACGTGTGGCAAGGATATCTCCAGAGAAGACCCTAATTTACCTTACATGTGTTTCCGGGTTGCACTTGCTTACATCACCGCATTTATATTTGCCCTCTATCGCCCCCACAACAGCGGAGTTACTATCTTTAAAAGTATATCGGAGAAAATTTTCCACATCCTTTCTGCTCATCCCTCGGCTAACATTAACATTTGCGGTGATTTCAACGCACACAATGTGGAACGGCTGCCCCACTCAAATAAGACTAATAATGAGGGGAGGTTTTGTCATGATTTTTCCATTGCCTATGACCTCACTCAGATTGTTCGCGAGCTAACCCGTGTGATCGATACTACCGGTCAGTACGCAAGCGTTCTAGACCGTTTTCTCTCCACTTCTGCGGAGCTATGCTCATTTGCCGTTCTATCTCCTCTGGGATCCTCCGATCACTCCGTTGTATCAGTTAAGATAAAAATTAAATATAATAAGTCTACAGATGTACCTTTCAACTGTACTGTATACCGATACTCTATGGCTGACTGGGATAGCTTCCGTACATTTATATCTGATCTACCTCTCTATTCCATGTTTAAAAAGGATATGTCCTCTATAGTACCTGACCGAATGGTTACTTGTTGGCATAGACCAATTCATACCATCCAAAAAATACAACAAAATCCTAACAGCCGCTATGGTTCTCCCCTGAATGTGATTTAGCCATCGCATACAGAAATCACTTTTTCCATAGCTACCAACGTAATAGATGCACTGAGACTAAAGCTGCTTTCAGGACCGCCAGCAACCACTGTAAAAGAGTAATAAAAATCCAAGACAGCTATATGCTCAATCCGGTAAATCCAAAAGTAGCTGAGAAGAGGGTTGGTTCCGACCAGATTTGGCAAATAGCAAACAGGATCTTGAACAGAAGCGTGTGTTCTATACCAAGCATCATCATTGGACCTGAATTCATCTCGTCAGCATCAGACAAAGCATCCGCCAGGGGCAAACTATTTGCTAAGAACTTTGCAGCAAATTCTACCCTATGCGACTAAGGCTATCAACCCGTATTTCCTCCTACAACACACAACACGCTAGGTAACATATAAATATATGTGCGTGAGGTCGCTAAGCTAATCAAGAACCTTGATCCCATTAAAGAAACTGGCGCTGACGGTATTCCAATTATAATATTAAATAAGCTACAACCAGAATGTCCCGCTACTTACTTAACTGTTTACGGGTTGCCTTAAGGAGAAGTGCTTTCCAACACCCTGGAAAACCTCATCAGTATGCCCTGTATTTAAGAATTCAGGTGATAAGTCATCTCCCTTTCAGTACAGACCAATAAGTCTGCTGAGTGTCGTGAGTAAGTTGCTGGAATCCATATTAAATAGAGCAGCACCTCAGCAGAAATAACCTTCTTAGTGACACGCAATACGCCTTCCATTCTGCAGACGTGCTAACAGTTGAATCACATAGAATTAGCGAGTCTCTCGACAAATGCTTCATTTCTAAGGCAATTACTCCTGACATATCAGAGGCGTTCGATAAGGTATGCCATAAAGGCCTACATCACAAGATTTCCAGCTACGGTATAACTGGAAATGTTTTCTCTATCAGTAAATGATTTCTCTCTTATAGGCTCATAAGAGTAGTGGTTGATGGGTAGAAATCAGAAGCCAACAGTATTAATGCTGGAGTCCCTCATGGTCCATCCTTGGCCGAACTCTCTTCTTGATCTCCATCAATGACCTCCCAAAACACATACAAAAATCATTCGTTGACATCCATGCTGATGACACGACTATCTATGGCAACACATCAAAGGCCGTAAATGACAAAGTTCTCTCTGATTCTCTCTCCTCAGATCTTGAGCGCGTGGTTCAGTGTGGGAAGGGGTGGTTGGTTACCTTTAATGCATCTAAGACTAAGCTCCTATCATTACATCATAAACGCTCTTATCCCCATCTGGCATCGATTGAAATGAATGGCTCTCGTCTAGGGGAGGCCTCATGTTTTGATAAGCTTCTGGATTTTACCTTTACTCCTGATCTGAAATGGAACACATACATCAAGTCTGTGGTCAAGGTCGCTGGGAAAATGGTGGGATTCTTCTACCGCTCCAGAAGATATCTCGCTACTGATACAATTCTCTTTCTGTATAAAAGCCAGGTACGTCCAAGGATAGAGTACTGCTGCCACATCTGGGAAGGAGCTGCTGAAAACAGTCTATCCTGCCTTGACAGAGTTCAAAATAGACTTCGTGGCTTAGTGGGGAATGCCCCTTTTCTCTTCTCTGCAACCTCTCTCCCACGGAAAAGATGTTGCGAGCCTGTCCCTGTTTTATCGTTATTTCCATGGCAAGTGCTCGTGTGAGCTTCATTCTCTGGTCCCCCCTCGCCAATCTTTCACGAAAAACACCCGACTAGCAGAAACCACTGTCAATAATTTTCCCCACTCTTTATCCGTTCCTAAATCAAAACGTAGATTCCATGAACAAAGCTTCTTTCTTATAACTGCACGACTGTGGAACTCTCTGCCGCTTGCCTGCCCCCTCCCCCGAATTCAACTTCGATGTATTCAAGTCCAACACAAACAAATTCCTGATGAACCGCCCCCTTAAGTAATGACACCTTATCAAATCCCCAATACTAAATTTTACTACGATACTATCCCAGTGATTGCTGTACACACAATAGCCCTTATCCTCAAGTGGGTCCTGGGTCTTTATAAGTGGTGACCCTCATAAAAAAATCAGTTGAACATTATATTATTCGTTGATTTTACATTAAATAAAAATTACTGAGTGTTTTTTTTCTTATTTTACGGACAATTGACCATTTATCAATTCATTTAGAACAAATTCAAACATTCCATCAACTAGTGAACTGAAAATCGCAGACAATTAAACAAAGGCAAAATGGACGTACTCACGGTAGCATGTATAATATGAACTTTGACTATCGATGTAAATCAACAAAAAATGCTCCTATATTAAAATATTAATGCTTAAAAATGTAATAAATTTAATGAACCGAGGCATGTTATCAAATATTTTAAATGGTTTAGGTGAATGACGGTGTCATGAATTTAATTTTAGCTCTTCTTAGTCATGACCCTTATAAAGTGATGACGATCGCAAATTTTAAAAATTTAACTGAAAGAAAACGCACGTCAAAGCAACGTATAAGGTTCCGTTAACAAAGCTTCTCTACATTCCTCCGAGGCGAACACTTTTTAAGACGCCATAGTAGACGGCTTTGCTACGTATACAATTGGATCAAAGAAACTTGAAAAGCTGGAATATAAAGTCGCTATTTGTATAGGAGATGTATCTTGAAGCACTATACCAATGCTTTGTTGATATTATGCCAGAATTGTATTTCAACAACTATTCTTTATTTTGAAATCAGATATCGATTTATCGAATAGATGCATACACTAAAAACACCTAGTGAAATTCAATAATTACTCGTAAAAAACTGAATTTATTTTTAGAATTATATATATATATATATATATATATATATATACATATATATATTACATATATATATATATATATATATATATATATATATATATATTTATAAGAAAATAAATCCAAAACAACTATATATAGGTAAATGGTTCATTTATTCAGTAAGGGTATACAAACATCTTGTTTGGGGTTAGAGGGGAGTCTTTATGCTAAGGCATTTCGAAGCTTAATTAAGAGTAGAGAAGATGCTAGGTTACATAATGGGACTGTGACGTCTAGCGTGACATTCACCAGGGACGAAAAACTCAATAACCTTATAGATGTGTTGGGAGGCGATTTATATTGAATTCTAAGATAAAGGAGAAGCGTATTATACAAAGTGTAATGTGAAAGTTTTATAGGGTCTCTATCATAGTCTTAAATGTAGGGAATTTATATATATATATATATATATATATATATATATATATATATATATATATATATATATATATATAATGGTAGCAAACTCGTTCTCGAGTATTACAATTACTTAATACATATGTGGCTCGAAGGAGGCACACATCAGCGCCATAAGCAGTACCTGCCGGACGGTAACTTCTATGAACCTTCAACAGTCTTGCACATCTGATGACCGGTCAAGGCTGTGCTGCCAAACCCTGGAAGCATCAGAGCCTTTATTGCTATTGACGCCCATATCCGCATCACTCCTGATTGTACGTCCGTTTGCCGTTTTAGACTACAGCCAGCCTTTTCGTTATCGAGATACACACTGATGGTAAAATGTGTATTCCATTACATATCAAGTAATGACTGTTCTTGAAGCTTTTTTATAGTGAGGAATGACTTTGCACTGAGATAATCCCACTCTCTAAGCAACTGCCACATGGAACCAAAAAGAAGAGAAAGTAAACATCATTGGAAGCAGCAGTCGCCGCAGGTTTTATATCAGGGTTTTGCTTCTCCTAGAGATGTAACCTTCACCACGGCTTACGGGAGCCCTTTCCATCCACCATTCCATTTGATCCATGACTGGGGCAGGTTGCTGGGCACCAGAGCATACTCCACACGCTCGTAGGCCAGGCATGCCGCAGCTGACAGGGCCTAAGCTCCTTTGGAGGTTTCCGTCAGGTTTACCTCACCCTTAGCCTTTGGTTAAAAAACCTTGGTCCACAAGCCAGTGGATGTCCAGTTATACGGCGCAGGACACTCGCCGTCTGTCAGAGCCCCTTCTGCGTAGCAGTGGTCACGACGTGCACGTAGGGTTGATTTGTCTGGGAGAAGCACAGTATGACGCTAAGACAGATGTATGCCTTTAACACACGTCCACGCCAGACCTTGACCACAGACACACGCACACACACACGCATATATATATATATATATATATATATATATATATATATATATATATATATATATATATATATATATATATTAGAAGCTGTACCCAGCGTCGCCCGATACTAAGCGTAACGTCAAATTCATTGAAAAATAAAAATGAAATAAAAAAGAAACGGAAAAAAAACTGAGACATGTACAAATACTTTTTTCTAAAGAGTTAAATTCTTATATGTCAAAATTAATAATCGAACTGACATCCAAATCAATACTTAAAGACAATGAGTCATGTAGTACAACCATTAGATCTTAAAAATGTGTTTTAAAATCTGCTAAAATCCGACCCCTAAGGTCGACATGGGCATGGAGGATGTGCCTATATAAAAGACGGATATCCTTAGTGTAGGGACTGTGGTGTGACCGTCTCTTGGAAGGATATTGCTTCCCATTGGGGGGTTGATACCCTCTTAAACACTGAGTATGGCCGGGTTATTATGCTGATATTGTCTGTTCAACATTATTGGGCGCACAGACAACGGCGGGTAACCTATCTGAATGAATGAAAATATTGTGTTTTGTAAAACAGACATATATTTTATTGCTTGAAAAAATTACTGGAGATGTCATTTGGAAAGCTATAGCGAAAACGTGGCTTAGCGAATCGTCTGGCTTCTGAGTACGAGAGGTCAAAGTATCAAGCTTTCGGGCGTGTAACCGAATCTGAGTTCTGACCCCAAATTTGCAAACCTTGCAGGGTTGCACACACGCAAGGTTTCGGAACTTTCCCGAATAACGTGTTGAGTTCTGATTTGTCTGGGGAACAGCATCACCTTTCAATATAAGCAAATGCCTGGGCCAAAATTTAAAAAATGGGGGATGGGATTGGAGCAGATTGGAGCTAGATCTCGAGGCCAGATTACTCAACCAAGAGAACGCCCCCCTTTTCATCACGGTCGCCATCATGAAGAATAAGATTTCGGACTGCTTTCTGGTGTAATCAAACTGCACAATGGTACATATGTAAAACACCTGTAATTTCGTGAATTAACTTTTAGTTTATTATAAACCCCTGTGTTTGTTTCCTTTTGATCTGCATGATGAGCTAATTAATTTTCAACGGACGCCGCCATAGGGAACCGACAACGAAGCCTGCGACGAGAGAGAATCCTGTAAAGTATTCCCGAACGTGGACGATCACGGCCATTGCAGTTTCGTCACGTTCAGAGACCACATCTGCTGACCTGCGGCGGATGTTTTTACAAAGACATCTACAGAAAAGACCCTAACTTATCATAAATGTGCTTTCGGGTTGCACTTACCACTTCTATCTTCATAATTATCAAAGTATACTTACGCAGATAGATATGAATTCCATTCTATGGAGGCCATGCGCGAACGCACACCTCCCAATTTTATTATACCATCACTATTTAATTTAAAAATACTTATCAAAGTATTCTTATGTACATCTATATCAAAAGCAGTTGTAAACGTTTTTCTTATATTTTTAAATTTTGTATTTCCATACTTTGTGGACCAAAGGCGAACACAGGCCCCACAATTTTAATGATCCACCGTTCGTCCAGATCAAACATACCCATTCCTGTGTCTCGATACATATTCTATCATTATATGTAATCAGTTTTTAAAAATAGTCAACCATATAGGAGCCTATTCGTGACCACACACACACACATACACACATTCAGCTTTATATTATATATATATATATATATATAAAGAGAGAGATACATACATATATCTAGTGGGGATCCTGATGAAAGGACGATACAAAGCACGAATAGATCCGTTAAATATCTACCTCAATATTGTGCATCCCCATAAAATCAACAATAATGCAATAAAACTGCTGCTGCAAAATTATCCAGAAGCGAAAATAGACAAACTTGTGTTTATATATATATATATATATATATATATATATATATATATATATATATATATATATATATATATATATATATTTATATTCACATATTAGCAGGCCGCCCGACATCGCCCAATCGTAAATATGCCTGAGCTATGAAGACATGTTTTCTGCAAGGCTTAATATTATAACCTACACCATTAGCTAACGCGTTACGCATGCATATTCGTCATGTCGTCGTTCGACCTTCTGCCATTTTACATTTCTCTAGTTTTCAAACTTTTGCACGGATTCTCCCGGCTAAAATCCAAAAATAAGGTTTTCATGTGTTCGAATATTCGATATATTAATTTTGATGTATGTTGACCAAACACTGACAGAGGAGTCTGGTAGCCAACACTTATTTCACAAAAAATATTAACGCATACATTAATATATATATAAAAAGAGGTTGGTATTTAATATAAAATTTATGCAAATATTATGCAAGTATAAATCATGTGGAATATTTTTATGAGTATAATTAAATGTACTAGTTAATCAAAGATGATTATCCCCAAAGGGATTGAAATAACTAATAAGTAGTTTATTAAAATGAATGTTTACCGAATATCCGAATCAACATGATCTTTTACAGGTAAACGTAATTTCACGACCCATATATAAAAAACGTTGTTTTTTTTTAAATAACAAGAAAAAAAGGGTTTTTACTCTTAATATCAATAAACGAAAAAAATTATAGGAGCATAGATTAGTAAATACTGCGACAAACTTTGTATGATTACGAGGAGCCTTCAATAAGTTTCCACTTTTATTGATAGCCATAAATGAAACTCTAGTTTTCTTACAAGTAATCTCCTCCGGTTGCAATGCACTTATACTGTTCCAGTACTTCTGGAATGTCTTATAGAAGTTCTTTTGTGTGAGCAGGTCAATGACCCTCGTCCCAGCCTCTTTTACATTCTAAAATGTCTCATGACGACAGCCTCTAAAGTATTCCTTGGTCTTAAGGAATGGCCAGAAGTCACAGGAGCAAAGTCTGAACTACAGGGTGGGTTATGAAGTCTGATGTTTATTTTGGTCAAATCGTATGTGAGAAGGATCGAGATGTAGACGTGTGTATTGTCTTGCTAGTAATATCACTGACACAATTTGAAACTTCTGGTCTGTTCCGAAGGAATCTATTTTCTGAACTCCATTAAAACCTTAACATAGTATTCCTTATTGACCGCCTGTCCATTCGGAACGTGGGCTATCCACAACTGTCACAAGAAGTATCATCAGGGTTTCTGTGTGGGTTAGTTCTGTCTGACATTGGGTTTTAGAGAGCTAGCATGACTCAACTGGGAAATCTTTCTCTTGGTACCTATGTCAAAAAAGGTGAATCAGATTTTGTCGCAGGTCACAAGAGCAGCAAGAACTGCGGATTCTGAGTCGATCATCTCAATCATCTCCTACTCTGTTACTTTTTTTTATCTTTTTATGAACAACATTGTGACAAACTTCGCACAAATCATCCGCATCTTCAGATTCTTGTGCATAATTGTGTTACAGTTCTCACACTGACATCAAACTGTGCACGTATTGCCTCTATAGATACACGACGGTTCTTATGCAGTAAGCATTTTGTTTGAACAATCAACTCTTTTTTTCTGACTTGCTCACTCCTCCCACACATCTCATCATCCCTCAGAGACTCCTTACCTCCTTGAATCTTTTATTCCACTCAAAAACCGATGCTCGATTCATTTTTCTTTTTAATTCCCGTATGCCCAATTTAGATTATAACGGGAACGTGTAAAATAGTATCTGCAGTATATGTCTTACTCACTTGTTCCTAAGGATCAATCTTGATCAATATCTTCCAAGCAAAGCAGGTTTTACTCCTCCGGTTGCAATGCACTTATACTGTTCCATTACTTCTGGATTGTACGATAGAAGTTTGTTTGAATCACTAAATAATGATAATCATTATATCTATGCATATAATCTATATTTGTACGTGTTAGTTCATTGGGGAAAATAGAAAACCTTACATTTGTAACTAAGTTTGATGGATATAAATAGCCCGAAGGTTCGATACGTTTTCTTTAAGAATACTTCACAGCTTTTCTGCTGATGTAAACTCCGATTCTCTTCAGGCGAACTTGGTAATATCTGTCGACATCAGAAATCTGTATTAAATCCCAAACGATAACATTGTGCGCAAAGAATTGATTATTAAGCATCAATCACATCATATTAAAGAATGCAACACAGTCATTGCAGGGTGTTATTGCGTGTTACTGAGTGACCTTGCTCTCTTGCCTTTCTTTTTATAAATTTTGTTTTCCTTCCCTTTTCTGTTACACTATACCTAAACAGGAAATGGCCACCAACGAAATTAAGTATATTCATGCTTCTAAATATTGCAGTGTCCGACAATATACCCTAAAAAATTCAAAGGACAACATTTCAGAAGAGAAGTCTTCATAATTTCACATAAAAATAGTTTTCATAATCCCAATGAGTGACAGTTGACTCATTCATTTTTGTATGATTTTTTAGATATTTTTTACATAGTTATCACCACTTATCAAGTCCAACAGGTCATTCGAGGATAAGGGTTAAAGAGTGTACAGTAGAAAATTGGACGATATATTAATAGTTAGTAATGGAAATTCGGTAAATTTGTTAACTTATATGGAACGGCTCATCAAAAACTTGTTTACGTTAGACTTGAAGAGGATCACATTGTAGTCAGCTGGAAAGCAGGAAAACGGAAGACAATTCAATAGGCGAATTTTTGCTCATGGAATCTACGTTTAGGTTTAGGTGCAGATAAAGAGTTGGGTAAATTAGTGATAGTGTTTTATGCTAGACAGGTGTTTCCTGTGAAAGTTTGGCAAGGGGGGGGCAGAGATTGAAGCCCAGCCGAGCACTTGCCATGAAATTAACGATAAAGCATAGAAAAACTCGCAACATCTCTTTTGTGAGAAAGAGGTTGAAGGGAAGAGAAAAGGGCATCTCCTACGAGGCTACGAATCTATTTTGAACTTTGATTATGTTCAAATATATACAAGTCAGAATTAAACAAATTTTGTGACTAATTAAAAAGTATACATTGAACAAAAACCGTGTTCATATATTACAAATGTCGTCTAGTAGAGAAAATAAGAAAATAATCTATGCAAATCAAACAGTAGATACACGTATTATTTGATACACACTTAAACTAATTCTCATACAACATTGAAATTAACAGGAAATAATAATCATACATCAAGGTTTCTTCATGATGAATAAAATCTTTGTTTGGATTAACGCGCACAGAATTATGCAAAAACTTGTAATTTATTTCAAATTGGTGATCCATTTTTATTAGATTTACACATGCGCGAAAATCGTTTTAAGAAAAGAGGAGGAGATATATTGAATATGCATTTTTAAGCTAGGGTTCAGGTGTTTTTTTTTTTAATTCACAAAACTTTTTCATAAACAAACGCAGATATCGTGTCTGCATTGCTTTAGATTCTCGTATTAAAATGAATTTATTATCTATTTATTGCTTTATATTTAATTTATTATAATTCAGATAAATATCAACACTTTTTTCATTTAAAGAGGAATGATTACTGTTCACCCGACAAAAGGGGGGCCTGTAAATTCAACCTTGTTCGAACTTTTCTCAATAACTACACGTTGGATTTTTTTGGAATTTTGCACAAACATTAAATATGATATTTGAACCGGCTTCATCAATCTGTGTGTTAGTTCGAATGCTAAGGATTGCGGTTTGATCGCTGGTGGGTTCGATTCTAACTGATGGCATCCAAACCATATTTTTACATTAGTACTCCTTACACACCCGCACTCACCCCTCCACATATATATATATATATATATATATATATATATATATATATATATATATACTAAAAAATGGGGTTGGATGTTTCCGACTACTGTTCTCATATTGAGTATCATTTTCACAAGATTTCGGCCGACATAACTTCCGACCTCCTTAAGGTGTGTCTTTTCCAACTTGGACAGCTTTCTTTCGAACTCGGAAATTTGGACAGAATCTCGTACGGAACCCTTTATTTAATACAAAAAGGTACCATGCATTCGTTTCGTCAACCATTCTTGCGTAGGGGTCGTTTATAATTCGTAATACTATTTTCCAAATCCGTGGCACAATGTTTAAAGCACTTGGAAAAATCAATTACAAAAGTGATATTCTCTCGCAGGTTAAATATTCAAAAGTCCACCCCTCAATGTGGGCGATCAGAACATACAATTGCGAATTACTTAGGACCTCTATCCGTCATGTCTGACGAAACGAGAACATGCTACCTCCGTGAAGTAAAAAAAGGTTTCCGTTGGAAATGCTGTCAAAATTCCCGAAATCGGCAAAAACATTACCGAGTTAGACAAGGTACAGCTCAGGTTCCATCGACCGAAACGTCATGAAAATTACACTGAAGATGAGACCAGTAGTTCAAAGGATCAATATAATACAAATAACAAATCTTTATCTAAAAAATTCAGAAGCTGAAAAATGCAATCTTAAGTATTAAGGATGTTCTTATTTCGAATAGTCTGCACACAGTTATTATAACTACCTACAGCCATTTAGACTAGAGTAAAATAAACCTACTGATGATAATGGACTCGTAATGGAGTCTCATTATAAAAAAGTACTAATCGAAAAAGTGACTTCCGCGGTGTCTTTGACATTTAGATCATACTTGCTTAATCATAGAATGACTGAGTAAATGTAATCCTTAAGAAAACATCTTTTCCGAATTTGAGTTAATGGATATAGGGGGAATATACAAATTAAAAGTATCTCATAAAAGACACTTTGGGTGAAGAATTAGGGCATGACATTAATATAGAAATCATGCTAAGTGCTATCCAGGAAACGACAGCACTTACAGATTAATGCAAAATTTAACTAGAGATAATATATATATATATATATATATGTGTGTGTGTGTGTGTGTGTGTGTGTGTGTGTGTGTGTGTGTGTGTGTGTGTGAGTGTGTGTGTGTGCGTGTGTATATATATAGTAAGTTATAAAATATATATGGCGATTAAGCTACACTGAATATTCCGCGTTTCATCCACTCTATTATTCTTCAGACTTATTTTAATGAACAACCGTTCTTCCAGCCATTCCTGTGTCGCGATAAATCTTCTATGATTATATGTAATCAGTTTTTTTTTTAATAGCCAATCATATAGGAGCCTATTCGTGAGCACACACACCCACACACACACACACACACACACACATACATACATTCAGCACTCCCTTATTTTTACTTAGGTAACCCACAATTTTCACCTTTTAAAAGATTATACCATTTTCCCGGAACAAACACGTTGTATGCGGCCTACGTCGCAAGTGGAGACAAAAACGAGAAGATAACTTTAACTTTAAAATATATTTCACTAATAAGTATGGAATACTGTATTAAAAAAAAGTATTTTCAAATCCCTGATTTTTTTTCAGAAAGGAAGACCCCCCCCCAATATTTTCCTACTTTAAACGCAATGCTCACCTTAAAAAATGTGTAACGTTTCCGTTGTATGCAAATTATCTCGCAGAAATACAGAAGATAATTTTAACTCGCTTTTTTGTTGTACAACGACAATTATTTCCATATTGTTTCTTTACTGCTCTAACGTAAATCGCTTGATCGTCTTTGCTAACCTGATCTCGAACGTGATCCAAGATTCTAACGTGATCCAAGATTCTAACGTGATTCTTTATGTAACGACATCTCCAACCTTCTTCTCATTTAAAATATGATCTTTTAAAAGTATTTAATTCCCCCGTCACGTTTCCATGCGTGCGCCTGCGCTATTTTTAAAATTTTCGAAACAATAAAAGGGTAGAAAACACTTAAATGGTGTATACTTCTGTAAAATATATACACACATTATTAAAGAAATCTGAGACGTAAATATAATACATTCATCAAGTCCAAGAAGCAACTCTAGGATAAGAGTTTATAATTGTCAGATAAACATCGAGACAGAAGGAAATTGTTGAATGTACAGAGTGCCAGCTGATGACGGTTGAAGTAGAAACCTTATAGCGGGAAAAACCGTGACTGCTTCCCCAGAAGAACTTGCGATAATGATCGTGACTCTTCTAGAAAGTAGTGTAGAATTCTACTATTATGAATGGAGCCGTATGTTATAGTGCGTGCTAATTGCCCAAGATAGTGGCTAATATGTTAGATGTATCGAATTTGTATTTGGCATCGGTCGCTGCAATCCATGGAAACTTTGTTCCAGAGGAGGAATGTCTACAACCAAAACATGATATATTATATATATATATACATATATATATATATATATATATACATATATATATATACATGATCGCTAAATACTTATTTCCATGATTCTTGACAGCTATAATTGTCTAATCTGCTTCGTAGCATTCCGAAGATATCTTATTCTACATACAGACAAATCAAGACGAGAAGTACTGTTCATGTAATTTTAGTAGAGTGTAAGGAGCTGTTGGATATATTAGAGAAGGGTTTTGTAGTTGAATAATATGTGTTCATTCTTGTTGTGGGTTGTTATCCTCGTCTCCATAGTTGTCGTTGTTTCACTATGTTTTTACCATTCAACAACTAGCCTCTGTATAAGATACACTTCCACGGGATAGGAATAATAATTCTTGTAACTGTATCTCCATACCATAGTTGTTTTTGTCTTAAACTATATATATATATATATATATATATATATATATATATATATATATATATATATATACAGGGTGGAGCAGAGCAACTTGCGTATCTTGAATAGCAATTAAAACACATGTACTGGTCTGAACTGTAACTGGTACAATATTAAGTTTTAGTTTTCAAGATCAGAAAGTGGCGTTCATTCTTCTCTTTACACTTACTTGATCGAACTCTGAAGTTTCGGTCAACTCTTTTCAGCATATCGATGGCTATGTTGGCAATAGCTGGACGAATATTGTTTTTTAGGTCAGTCAAGGTGCTAGAATGATTGTGGTAAACAAATACTTTCAGATATCCCCATAAAAAATAGTTCCATGGTGAGAAATCAGAGGACCGTGCTGTCCAATCCGGGTCGACTCTCAAGAAGTTGAAGTGTTCTGGGAAGTTCCTGTAGGGACAACATATTTTCCACACCTATTCTGGCTATGTGATCGCAGTAAAACGCATTAATCCTGTTGATATCACAGTCAGATTTCATTGCTACTCCCCGTTATTTTTCTCTAAAAACCATAGGGCAACTCTGCATACTCGGGATAGTGCCACCAAACAGTTACACGTAATGTGTACAGAGGACATTGACGAAGTTCCGGTAGGTTTTCAGGACTCCTATAGCGCATGTTTTTTTTTCCAGCTCCTGTAAGACAACAGTGAGTCTGATCACTGAAGAAAACAATGGAGTCGTCAGGCAAGCCAAAAAGCGCCTAAAATGCATTTTCACGAGAAATAAAATCGCGTGGAGTAAGTTCCTGCACGATGATCAATTTGTGAAGAATGAAATATCAATTTTTCATGGAGAATTCATCTAACTCACCGCATCAATGTTTTGGGGTTATCTTGCTGTTCGTAAGAGGATAGATTACTTTTTCTTTACATCACCTATTCCCTGAAGATGTTTACCCATAAAACACTCGACTGCCGGCAAGGAACACGGCTACTGAGAGCAATAATAAAATTACTACGAGATACATAACGCAGCTTAACAACCAAACTGTAAGCCCGACGCTCTTTAGTAACATCCTTTGAGAAACCATTGCTTAAAGGGGTCCAGATGTATGTAAGCAAGTTGGTCTGCCTTACCATATATATATATATATATATATATATATATATATATATATATATATATATATATATATATATATATATATATAATATTGGTCCGTCTATCTTGCATATTGAGCAATTTAATTTAGCTGGGATTGTTTTATATAAATTATTACATCTAATAATATTTTGTTAGATCGATAATCACTGGATTTGCATTCCGAAGTATACATATATATATATATATATATATATATATATATATATATATATATATATATATATATATATAAAGGGGCATGTATGTCTGTCTGCGCACATTTCCCTACACAATAACTCCGTAAACTTTCAGTCTACCGACTCGAAATTTAATTTACAAGGTAGTGAGATTTTGGAACATCTTTTAATTGGTTTTCGACAAGAAATGTGGCTGTTAATGGGTCAAAGTTCAAATATTTGACCTTTGCGAATCTACAAAACTCCTCTCCAAATTGATGGTCTATATACGTGAAATTTGAGATATAAGTTCCTTGGCCATAGATCTGATTAAATAACCTGATTTGAGCCCAAAACAATAAATGTAAAAAGGTCATAATAGGAGTCAAAGTTTTAAAAAAATTACATTTTCGGCCTCTACCAAATTACTCAAACAATTTCTGGTCTAAATATTTGAAATTTTGCATAAAGGGTATTCAGAGATAGGGCAAGCTTTGTAATCAGTTTGCCTCGAAAATTTTAGCTACAAATATATAAATATATGAATGTGTATTTGCATGTCTGCCTTAAACTTTCGATATATGCAACGGATTTTCACAAGATCAGTATCGTTTTGAAGCTCAACTAAGAAATAAATATCGTAAAATTGGCTAAAAACATTAATATCTTCACCCTGAACTGGACACTTTTCTACAGTGAGGGTTTGCTTTTTTCGCCGATATTTTCGAAAACATCTCCTCTTTTTGATTGTCTAGCCTTAATTTAAACATACGTCACTTCTGATTTGTCGGTGGTCGTAACAGAAAAGACATCGCGTTTTTCCGTTCTTTTCCTCCTTTGAGGTAAGGGGTTGAACCTATCTTCTTAGTACCACTGTTTTTTTTTTGGCTTAACATACAGCTCCAAACACCTGGGCAATATATATATATATATATATATATATATATATATATATATATATATATATTAACACATGCGTATAGTTTGAAGGCAATCATTATCTAGGCAATTTTTATGAATTATATATTTTTCTTCTTTATTTAATCTTCTGTTAGATTTCTCGACATAAAACGGTATGTAGATAAGTGATTATTTGTCAGTCATTTTTCGCAAGCACTATCGATCAATCATCGTCACAAGCATTTCTGGTAGCCTTTGTATAGCTATATATTAGTTGTTTTATATTTTATTTGGTTTTTCTTTATATGTATTATTTTATTAAGTTAGTTACTAGCTTATTATGGGGGCATAAATATGGAATAGTTTGGTAATGTCTGTTTTTACTTATTCATTTTATTTTAATATTTTATTTGTATCCTTTGATTTTCATAAATATAAATTATATACATATATTTAAATATGTACCTATGTGTATATAATTACATACATACATACATATATATATGTATATATATATATATATTAAAAAAATATGCATATAATATATATAAATATATATGAAAACACACACACGTATATACATATGCATACAGACTGTCGGAGGAGTTTGATAGAGTTCTCAAAGGCTAAATCGTTTAAATTTGACCCCTTAACAGCGAAATTTCTGGCCGAACACCGATCACATAGATTTCTTCAAATCTCAGTACTCTGTATATCAAATTTCGAGTGTGTAGACAGAGTTATTACGTAGGAAAATGTACACAGACAGAAAGACACACAGACAGACACACAACCACGTTCACTTTTATATATATATATATATATATATATATATATATATATATATATATATATATATATATATATATATATAACTCAAAGAGAAAAGCCAAAAAATACTTTTGGCGTTTTTAGAAAATTGCCAAGGTTTCTTCCCAATTTTCGGAGGACTTCCTAAAGAGAATGAGAGAGATGATTGAAGAAAAATGTACCAAATATTAGAGAAAAATCTCATGAAAATAGATATGTTATATTATGCTAATTGGGAAGTTCCCTGAAAATTGAGACGAAACGTTGTAAATTTTCTAAAAATGCAAAAAAAATTTTCCACTATATGTCGCTTACTCTCTCTATCTCTCTCTCGCTCTCTGTCTGTCTGTCTGTATCTTTCTATATATATATATATATATATATATATATATATATATATATATATATATGTATATAAATATATATTTATATAAAATGTGTTAATAAATTCCAACGAAAGAAAGATGTATATTTAAATAAGGGAGTAGTCACCAACAATGTGTATATTTTAACATTATTTTATTATTCCGTGTCTTGGTTTTTCATTGAGAATTATGTTTGGATCATTGTAATAATATTTTAAGTCATTGAAATCGTTTACGCGCGTTTCAGACCGTCTGTGATGCGTCCTCGTAAGAAATTATTTTCCAATGTGTAAAAATAGCGATTTTCGAAGTTAGTTTGAAGTTTTTCCAAGGGGCGGAGGCTTGTAAGTGTTTATTATACATTGGTATGCTGAATTTTTATTGCTTTTTTATTTGGTTTGTCCAGGGAGGCGTTGACCTCGCTGTAGTCGCTGTCTCTTTCTGCTAATGTTTTTTTTTTCTTTTGCACCAGGAGATCACCGCCCTCTTTAGCACATCCGGACAGGCTATGATGTTGACTTTCAAGCCAATTTCGAAGACGGGAGGTGGCATGATGTCGGCATCATTAAAACCCCCCTAAAAACCTCACCGTAAGTCGTTCCATGCGTTGAGCTGTGCATTAAAGCGTTGAACCGTCCAGATTGGCATTTAAAGTGGGCTAGCCATGATCCGTTGTCACAACTTGGATCGATAGAGAAATTCAGTTGCGCATATCCGATCTCGCTCGTTGAACATTGTATAACTTTCAGACATGGTAGACGGCTTTTATCGCTTCTGGGATTCATATACACCTGACTTTGATGATGATGTTGATTTTCAAGGCAATTTCGAAGACGGGAGGTGGCATGATGTCGGCATCATTAAAACCACACAACTGACCCACTAGTAGATGGTCTGCAAAACAAAAAAGAGACGAAAATTTAATTATGTGGTGTGCTTTTGGCCACAGGTTGATCGTGCTACTCTGTATATAATGAAATTACGTACGAACAATTTTTAAAAATATACAGAGATTCAAAAATACAGTAAAAATTAGATTATAACAATAGATATAATAAAGACAAGATAAGTTTCTCTTTTCCTTATCTGGAAAATATTTGAACTTACAATTTTTTACGATTTTTATTAATCTCTGTGGATTGTAACAATCGGTTTCTTTTAAAGATTTATGATAATTTTATGGGAATATACTTCGGCAAAGATTTAATGCGTTTCCTGACCTAGTTAAAATATTAGCATTTTTAGATTGGTATTAAAAAAATATAATAGTTTTACATTTAAGATAAAGTTATAAAATAATGAGGTGTTTAAAATTAAACAACATTAATATCATATGAATGCCATATGATATGTTATAAATGCTGCTCTCAATAAACATATATGTATATATAAATATATATATATGTACATATATATGTATATATACAAATATATATGTATATATATATATATACACGAGGAGCGTGCAATAAGTAATGACCCTAACCCACTTCTAGTTGTCTGATCTAGCTGAAATTTTGCATGTGAAATGAGTTATATCGCTACGGGTTATGTGACAAATTACAGCTCTGAACTATTTTTGGTTTCTGTTTTACAGGTGTTTGACCTGAGTCAGGTGTGAAATGGAGCCTGTTAAATGTCGAGCAATGATCCGATTTTAGTATTTGAAAGGACGCACACCACAGGAGACTTTTGATGAAATGATAGAAACTTATGGTGATAATGCCCCATCATATGACCCTGGAAAACGCTTGCATCGTGAATTCAAGCTTCTGCCATTGATGAGGCATTTGTCCGTCAAGGTGAGGCTACCCTTTTGGAAGATCGGCGCATTACTATTCACTAAATAGCACAAGATGTCAAGATTAGTAGAGGGCCTGTGGAAACTATCATTCATGACCATTTGCATATGCATAGGGTGTCTGCTAGATGGATTTCCAGGCTGCCCACACCATTCCAGTCGAGTGCTCCATAATGAATTTGGAGATGTGCCAAGAAGATGAGTCAAAGTTTTTTCAAAAGACTGATTACACCGGATGAAACCTGGGTCTATTGCTATGATCCAGAGACCAAAGCCCAGTCAATGCAATGGAAGCACTTGAGCTCACCACCTCCAAAGAAGGCAAGGGTGCAGCCCTCCACTGGCAAGGTCATGCTCACAGTCTTCTTATCCCGAGACGGAGTAGCGATGACAGATTTCCTGGCAAAGAGTACCACAATTACAGGAGCCTATTATGCTTTATTTTTGAGGAAATTAAGGGCAGCTATCAAAATCAAGAGACAGGGCAATATCAGCAAAGGTACCCTCCTCCTGCAGAACAATGATCCGGTCAACAACTCGCATGTCACCAGATCAGAAGAACGGGGGTGTGCTTATGATATACTTCCACATCCTCCCTACTCTCCTGACGTTGCCCCCTCTGACTTGTACCTCTTCCTAGCCATGAGGAAATTACTAATACAGGAAATAGCGAATTTACATACCAAATATAAATATATTTTTCATGTTTTCATCCCAAAAAAATGAAAACACACTACATTCACTGACGATAGTAGAGCTTACGATAAATTTAAATACCAAATATAAATATATTCCGATAAATTATGATAGGAAGAAATAGAGTTGTAAAGTAGAAATTTACAAAAACGTTTTATTTTTCGGTAGAATACTCCAAGCTGAAAAAGTATATATATATATATATATATATATATATATATATATATATATATATATATATATATATATATATATATATATATATATGCTCGCAAAAGTACCCGTCGTTGACTGGATTCAAAAACAGCCTACAGAAAATTGACTCTGATTTATGAAAGTATGATAGGTTATGAAAAGGAAGGGTTGTAAATTTGGGTTGATTTTGAGGGTATCAAAACTAAAGAAAAATATGATATAAAATAAAATAGATAAACCTCATAATTTATTATACCATACCTGTTTACATTGAAGCACACTATTCTGTGGTTCTATATTAAAAAAAAAAAACCTTGTTAAAATTTGTGACATATTTCCATTATATGGAGGTCAGGTGCGAACGAACACCCCATAATTTAATTATACTATATTTTTTTCAAACTGAAACATGATTATCACAGTATACGTACGCAGATAGATATGTAAAGTCTTTCTTAAAGTTGTTGCCTATTTCCATTATATGGAGACCAGGCGCGAATGCAGACCCCACAATTTTATTATACCATCCTTATTTAAGTTAAAACATACTTATCAAAGTATTATTATGTGCATCTATATAAAAAAAAAATTGTAAACGTTTTTTTTTTAATTTTTAAATCTTTTATTTCCATACTTTGTAGACCAGGTTCGAATGCAGACCCCACAATTTTAATAAACCACTGTTCTGCCAGATCAAAGATACTCATTCCTGTGTCTCGATACATCTTCTATCATTATATGTAATCAGTTTTTTTTTTTTAAATAGTCAACCATATAGGAGCCTATTCGTGACCAGACACACACACACATTCAGTTTTATATTATAGATATATCAAGCTATGTGTAGTTATGTACCTATAATAGGTGCCACTAAAATCGCAACAACTAAGCGAACACATTGTAAGATATATTCAAGTGAGGCTCGTAATAACCTGATTCATACTAATTGTTAGTCCGTAACTGTATGTTTCATACGAGTATTGAATATATATAGTTGTATGAGAGCAGTTTGCATTTACAAACGAGTTAATATCATAAAGGTCGACGATAATAGCTTTAAAGCTTACTTGTATGACATCTAAGTTAAAGGTTGATCACACTTTTAACCAAGCCTGAAGCATTGTCTTCGAGTTGGTTCGAAGTACAAACGTAGTTAGTCTACTTTATGTATAGTTTTTGCATGAATGAAATGCCCGGTTATTGACGTTAAGATGAACTATGCTCTAATAAAAATGTAGAGCTAGTTGCTGCTGTGCACATCACAAAAGAAAGAATATAATCTCGAGTAAATCAACGATGACCTTAATAATGTATAAAGGTCAGTGTTCGCCAACCTATTGACCTACAAACTTAACTTAATCAGCATCATTAATCACTTTCTATGTTGATAAATTGTATATAAAGCTCTACGAAATTCCATTATGGATGAAAACTATGGCTATACAAGAGAATATTTGTTTCATTATTTCGACTCTGGGGTTAATATCCTACACATATATATTTAATCAATCGAGAACCACATCACTGTAACTAAAAACATATAAGATATTGACTGATATATACCCGAAAGTCAAAATAATGAAAAGAATATTCTGTTGTCATAGCCCTAATGATAACACATTATTAACATTAATTGAAATTTATGTGTTAAACAATTCGCTGTGCTACACCAAATATCTGCATTATGTCTTTTATTTGATTTTACCCGCTCCCTTATCTATTAAAATCGTTTAAAAATATGTCGCCTTATATATTACAAGTATTATTTAAAACGATTTCTATACTACGGACATTGCCTAAAAACGTATTTCCAGTATTTTTTTTTTAGATTGGATTTACTTTTTTCACCAAACTAGTGTTTGCAAAAAGTTCGCAGACATTTTCACAGCAATAATAATATTTACTCTCACGCTCTTCACATTCACTGAAGATTTTTTTTTATTGTAGAAAGAACTTTACTGAAATCACCGTGATAATTTTTTATTTTTCCTTCTTACTATTGCCAGCGTCCCGTCGATGTGCTTTAGTACTCATAGGTTTTCTGACATTTGTTGAAGAATAAGAAATATCAAATAACCTGTCACATACACAGATTATTATTTTTAATCAATAATATTTAATCGAATATTTAAGAATATTGATATCTTCATTGTTCTTTTTATGCACAAGTATACCACTATCAGCCGGTCACTGAGGTGTGACCGACAGACGAGTTATAGTAAATGTCTTAAAGCGGTCTCATGAAGATATGAAGATGGGCCAGTCATTAGGGTATGTGTAGCAAGAAGAAAATCATACCTGAGATGTTGGATCTGGGTGTGGCTCCTTTCTTTTCTCAAGCTGAGCTCTTCACCCTGGTGGCATTCTGGTGGGAATCTTCATCTCTTTGTCCCCAGGGCCGCCTTTCGACTTAAGACATGTATGGAGACATTTATGAAGGCATTTATGAAGGCATTCATGTCAGACACAAGAAAAACGACACACGACACAATTGTAATATATATAAAGCATAACCAACTATTTTATTTTACAAAATATATATTACAAAAACTTTAACAATTAAAAACTTGACAATAGGCTTTTCAAAGCTAACTAAGCTAACTAGTATTGAGGGATGGGGTGCTCCTCCCACTGACGGAGAGACAGAATATGCGTCTTCACTTCATGGTGGTCGTGCAGGAAAAAGAGAGAGAGCTCTAGGAAAGGGAATTATTGGAAGGCGTTTCTTTGTATCTCTACGCACATGGCCAAATAATCACCCGGTCATGCTGCGGAGTGAGAAACAGTGGCACAAAGAAATAGTGCCACATAAGAGTCGAAATACTATTTCATTTAGTTAGATGTACTCACTTTAATTTAGTTGGGTGTACTCACTTTAATTTAGTTAGATGTACTCTTATTGTTTCGAGTGTTGGACATACTGTTGTTACCAGAAATATTATTCCACAACGCTTCAGTCGATGCAACCTTTTTAATTTATTATTAAATAAAACGCTCACTACTTAGTTAGATGTTCACACTATATTATTATCTCGATTACTGAAAATACTTTTTTCACCAAAAATGTTATTTTTATAACGTTTCGGTCCATACAGCATTCTATATTTTTTATTAAATTAAACTAACGGAGCGAAAATTGTTTCTGTCTATTCTTATCGATTACTTTATTCTTCTGATCGAGTAAGTTTGATGTATATATCATCGATTAATCTGTCTCCAGGATCATTAGATTGTACTTATTTGTAAGTTGATACAACTTTTTTTCTACCTTTTTCTAATCATTTCAAGTTATGGGTAGTAATTAAATTGCGAACCGATAGCGGGCGGATGAACGCGGCTGGTTATATTATACATCAGCGGAAAGATAAACTATTAGATATGAAGGTTCACTTTCTTGAATTTGGGGTGTTAACTTATCTTTTATATAATATTTTGAGTGCAGAAATTCACTCCTGGACCAAAGTATCATAGATTTGCAATACCAGATGCCACATACTTATTCATACATTTACGCTATGAGCCGCTATCTTACGTAATTTTCGAACACAATTATAAACACACGAAGTCGTTATAATAAAATGACACATTGCATTCTAGGAGCAACGCAATCACAATCGTATCATTTATAGAGGACAGATTCCCAATTTTTTTCCATAAATATTTAGTACTAACATTTCTACCAGGTGACACCGGGATCAATTTTACATTTTTTACGATACTTTAATTGCATTCATTGTAACTGGTAATTAGCTACATACATATATCATAATCTTTCCATATCGCACTTAAAAAATAATAAATTCTTCTTATTACAAATCGGCCCATTCTGATTGGCTGAAACTTGACAATTCTATTATTATCTTGGAATCCACTTCTCGATACATACTCCAAAATTTGTCCAATATAGCGTCCCTTTCTCCATGAGGCAATTGGGCTAATAAAAAAATGAAATACAAACTAATTAACCGGTCATAGACATAAAATTAAATAATGGTAACCTTACCTTTATATATATACAATGGCCTACACGTCACTACCCCCCAAAGCCATAAAAATAATATTTACGGGTACTATTATTTGTTTTTCGATTAGGACCGGCTTTTCGACCCTTACAGGATGCTATAATTTTTGTATTGTTTTTGTTTGTGTTCATTTGGGACGTTTTTTCATTATATTTTTCTTCCTTTTTTCTTCATTTACTATTAATATGGACGATTTTAATTACTGCCAATTTTTCCAACGATTAACTAGGCTTAAATCATGCGCTTATCATGTCAAACGCTTACAAATAAGTTAACACCCCAATATTGTTTGAAGATTACGTAGTCTAGGAACACACTTATTTGTTATATAATTTTCTACTGATTGCAAGTTGCGTGGAGTATTTTGATGTATTCTCTTTTCCGGACCCATTATCGACAGTTAACAGACATTAACTTTGTTTTTGTTTTTATTACATTTTTACCTTAGTTCCACCTCCACAATTTTCTTCACAATTACAACTTTTATAGGTTTCGACTATACTGAATAAGACTATCTTATTTAAATTTCGTAGGGACACGTACTTTACGAGAGATGAACATCCGTATTATACATTGTAATTCAGTGACCGCCAGATTTGTATGCACGGGCGATAAACAATTCTACTTTCACCGACCGACACTGCCACTCCCTCAATCTTGTTGTGTATTTAAGTATTTACGCATATTTTTTTTTAAATGGTGGTCACCACTTATCAATGCTTGGAAGCCACTCGGAGGTAGGGTTATTGCGCGTGTATGCTAACAAAGATTATCAAGGTAAAAATTTGGGGCGAATATTTTCACACCCCTCTCAAAAAATGTTGTGTCCATTATAAAAGCCCTACTTAACATTGGGGACGTTTTAAGTACTATACTGAAAGGCGCCTAAACATGAGGAGGTTAGTGTATATACCTCCATACACGTGTATATATATATATATATATATTTATTTATATATATATATATACATATATATATATAAATATATATATATATGTATATATATGATGATGATGATGATGATGATGATTTCAACGTCTTGTGAGACGAGTGCCACTCATTTAGACTCTTAAAGTCCATGAGCCCCAAAATGACTTCCATCGTCACAGGACCATTTTAATAGACAAATGCCTAATGGAGTATCTATACACAGATGATGTTACAGAGTCTTAACTTTGTACCACAGCTAAGTCTCTCTCTCTGTCTCTCTCTCTCTCTGTCTCTGTCTCTCTCGGTTCAAAATGTTGAAATCCAGCAACAAGCTAGAGCAAGATAGCCAGCAACAAGTCAAACTGCAGACCAGCAAAGAAAAAGGGTCCACTCGCCCTTTATCTACCGTGTTTACTACGACTCACAGGATATATATATATATATATATATATATATATATATATATATATATATATATATATATATATATATATATATATTGATATTGAATTTTTATCTACCGCGTTTACTACGACTTTGAATTTGGGGATATTAATAATGGCGTACTTTTTCAGTGTAAGCTTAAATTATTTTGAACAACTCAGATAGATAAATCATCATACCGTTGTTTAATGAATAGCTGGAACCAATAATCAATATTTTCTATGAATGGAGAAAACCAAAATATTGATTAATTGTAAATACAACATAATCACACTGACATATCTGTACGAAGCGAAATTTAGCCTGGTTATAATTTTGGAATACAGAATGCTTTGTTTTAAGTCCTCCTTCAATTTCTATCGAATCAGAGGAAATTCTCGTATTATTTAGATTCGTCGGACTACTATTCTTATCTTGATTGCCATTTTTACAACGTCTTAGTCGATATAACCTCCAACATTCTCCATGTGTATCTTGTTACATTCGGGAGTATATATATATATATATATATATATATATATATATATATATATATATATATATATATATATATATATATATATATTTAATTTTACTTGTGCGAATCGAAATTTAACTAATTTTCTTTGATTTGCGTTTTTGGATTTTATCATCATTGGATACTTTTCCCTTCACCAGACTATCCATTCACGTGAAATCACTTTTTTCTTCACCCTTTTCCCTTTACTTCACTTTTTGTTATTGAGTAAGATCTTTGACTTACTTTTAGTTTCATCAAATACTTTTGCAAGCAAAATCCGATCCTACATTTTACTAAATCCTTCCCTCTGATGAGAAGGAATGTATTTCTTCGAAACTCTGCGTATTAAGGACTATCCACTTATTTAATGTTTCCCTTTCAAATTAAATATTTTAACTCTTTTTCAAAGTGTTTTTAACATGTTCTATAAAATATTTGCCCTTATATATATATATATATATATATATATATATATATATATAAAGTTAACGTGTCTGTGTGTCTGTGTCTGTGTACATTTCCTTGCGGAATAACTCTGTCAATTTTTAGTCTACAGACTCGTAATTTGATATATAGGGTAAGGAGATTTGGGAAAATCAATGTGATCGGTTTCGGACAGAAATTTGGCGATTAAGGGGTCGAAATTCATCGATTTGACCTTTAAGACCTCTACCAAACTCTTCCGACAATTTTGGGTCTAAACAATTGAAATTTTAGATATAGGTTTTTTGGATATGGATCTAACTTATTGACCTGGGTTGAGCCTAGAACAATACATTTTAAGGGGTAATAATAATGGGCAAATTTAAAAAAATGTACCTCTGCGGTCTCTTCCAAATTACTCAGACAATTTCTGGCCTAAATATTTGAAATTTTACATAAAGGGTATTCAGAGATAGGGTAAGCTTTTTCATCAGTTTGTGTCGAAAATTATTAGTTACCAATATATAAATGTATGTATATATGTATGCATATCTGCCTTAAACTTTCAATAGAGGCGACGGATTTTACGAAGATTAGTACTGTTTTAAAGTTCGACATTGGCTACAACATTAATATCTTCCTTTTTCTTCCGGTTTGGCGGTGGTCGTAACAGCACAAACGTTAGGTTTTACCCCGTTCTTTTCCTCCTTTGCGGTAAGGCTTCGAGCCTGCCTTCGTACTACCACATTTTTATTTTGCTCAACATACACATCCAAACTATAAGGACAACGCCGAGCTTAAATTCTAGTATATATATATATATATATATATATATATATATATATATATATATATATATATATATATATACATACAGGGTGTTTCAAAAGTCTTGGGAACATTACAAATGCGTATATCTCATGAACTATTCCAGGTAGAAAAATGAAACTGGTGCCATTTTAAAGCTTGCTTAATCAAGATTTGGTCATACTAATGATTTTCGTCTAATCTTTCCAGGTGCAGTAATGGCGTTCTCTAAACAAGACAAGGCATTTTGCGTCCTCCAATTTGCAAAGACTGAATCGTGGGCATGTGTTCAGCGTGCATTTCGCAAGAAATTTAAAAAAGAAGCCCCTGAAAGGAAATTCATTGTCAGATGGCATGCTAAATTTGTGAAAGATGGGGGTTTGTGCCCAAGTAAGCGAACAGGTCGCCCTTCAACTTCAGAAGATGCAGTTGAGCAAGTTCGGACAGCCTTTCAGCGGAGCCCCCGTAAATCAGTGAGAAGAGCTAGCAGGGAACTTCAGCTTGCTCCAGCAACTGTCTGGCGTGTCTTAAGGAAACGACTGCAAATGGTACCTTACAAGCTCAAGTTGGTCCAAAAATTGAAGGACACTGATAAGCCACTTTGCCGTGACTTTTGCATTGCAATGCAAGAGAAGTTGGAAGATAACGGCTTTGATGACCGGCTTGTTTTTAGTGATGAGGCGACCTTCCATCTGAATGGCAAAGTTACCAAGCATAACACTCGCATATGGGGTACTGAGAATCCTCATGAACTTCTTGAGCACGAGCGAGATTCACCAAAGTGAGCGTGTTTTGTGCAATTTCCAAGAAAGGTGTCTATCGACCGTTCTTCTTTGAAGAGGCAACTATCACTGGTTAATCCTATCTCAACATGCTGGAAGACTGGTTAATGGCTCAGTTGGAAGAAGCAGAATCTGATGACTTCATTTTTCAACAAGATGGTGCACCACCACACTGGAGTCTTAGAGTAAGGTAGTTTCTTAACACAAGGCTGCCTGGTAGATGGATTGGAAGATCTGGGCGAGGTGATGACGTTCTCATGCCCTGGCCTCCTAGGTCTCCAGATCTTACCCCGTGTGACTTTTTCCTTTGGAACTTTGTCAAGCAACAAGTCTATGTGCCGCCCCTTCTAAGAGATATTGACGAACTAAAGGCTCGAGTAACGGCAGTTGTGGGAACCATTGACGTCAAAATGCTGAAATGCGTTTGGCAGGAAATGGACTATCGACTAGATGTCTGCCGTGTGACGAATGGTGCTCATATTGAGCAACTTTGAAGATTCCCCACAAAACTTGAGACTTTAACCTTTCCAACGGCACCAGTTTCATTTTTCAACTCCTAATAGTTTTTGAGTTATTAAAAATCGTTATGTTCCCAAGACTTTTGAAACACCCCGTATATATATATATATATATATATATATATATATATATATATATATATATATATATTCGTGCTTTCACTCATTCCTGTCTATTATTTTCATTATATATTATTTATATAATTGACTAGTGTTTTTATTATTTCATATATTTATATTGATTTTATTTCACATTGCAATATTTGGATATATTCAATTACTTCCCTGGCTTTATGTCTTATGATTACAATTTAGACTGTAACTTGTATATTTAAATCAACATATAATTTTATTAATTCATTATTTTTTTTTTATTAATGATAGCGTTGGATTATGATACAAACTTCCATTTTGATTCATTAATTTCTTATTTTATATTTCGATTTCCGATAAAAAAATGACTAATTGGTAATCTGTTATATTTCTTATATTAACTAACATATATGTTTAAATTTATGAAAACCATAATGTGTCTACGGATCATTTCCAAATATAATCACGAATAGTAAAGATGTGTCAGATTTTAATGACGTTTTATATTTAATTTAAAGTCTCTGCTATACATAATTGATAAAACAGTAGAACTTTTTTATATTATTTTAGATTATTCAACTTCTGTGCTTCACTAACTACACGTATTTATGTTGGTTGGTGGTTGTTTTTGTTTTACGGCATATCAACCTTTGTCAGGTTATTTAATGCCGAATCTAGTTATTTTTAGGAACGGTTTTTATTGCTGTATATATTTTTATTTAAAGTCAGATTCTATTTCACCCATAGTTGGGATCCTAACAGGTACTACCGCTCTGGGTCAGAGTGGACCTGGGAGCAATGGCAATTAAAGGGTGGTTCCACACTCCCCAAGGACCGCAGGGTGGGGTCTCACCATCGGATATAGTTTTAGGTCATATCCAGGACCACGTATTTATGTATTTCCGGTTAAAACTCAAATTGACAACAAAAAAAAAAACGCATCATGTTTTTTAGCTAAGTAGGTGCCTCCCTTTATATATCTGTATTTATCTTAATAAATTGTGATTTCTTTTTTTTTAATTTGTGATCAATATCTTTCTCCTTTTCTCTGTCTGTCTGCCTGTCTCTCTCTCTTTCTTTCTCTTTCTTTATATTTTTCTTCTTAGATCCGACGTCAATAGGGATAGATACACAATCATTTACTCATTTCCAAAAACTTTTGGAAAATGATTATATACTTGTATATCGATCCCTAATGACGTGATTTCTTGATAAAAAAATATTTATATCTCTAGTATCGCACAATTGAGCTATCAAAATAAAAACTTCATTCATATGTAATCACTACCTCAAATATTATTTTTGTATATAGACATATTAGGTAGATATATAATCACAATTAAATAAGAATTACTACTTTATATCTATATATACTAGTGTGTGAAGCTAACGCAAACGGTAGTGTAAAAGTTTACAATTATATATAAAAAATATACACTTACATATATATCTATATGTATGGTTATATATATAGAGAGAGACATATCTTTTTATTTTATTTTATATAATATATATATATATATATAATGTACAATTATACCCCCCACACACACACATATATATATATATATATATATATATATATATATATATATATATATATATATATATACTTGCAAAAGTATCCGTCGATAACTGGGTTCAAAAACAGCCTACAGTAAATGGGCTCTGATTTATGAAAGCATGATAAGTTTTGTGAAGGAAGGGTTGTAAAGAGATAGCTTCGAATTTGGGGGTATCAAAACCAAAGCAAGATATGATGGAAATAAAAATAAAATAGATAAACCACATAATTTATTATACCATACCTGTTCACACTGAAACACTTATCACAATATTTTGTGGGTCTATATTAAAAAAAAACTTGTTAAACTTTGTGACATATTTTCATTCTATAGAGGTCAGGTTCGAACGAACACCCCATAATTTTATTATACCCTATTTCTTCAAACTGAAACCTAATTAAATATGTATACTTATGCAGATAGATATGAAAAGTCTTTATTAAAGTTTTTGCCTATTTGCATTCCATGGAGGCCAGTCGCGAACGCAGACCCCACAATTTTATTATACCATCACTATTTAATGTAAGTATTATTATGTACATACATATCAAAAACACTTGTAAACTTTTTTTTTAATTTTTATTTTTTTATTCCCATACATTGTGGACCAGGTGCGACACAGACCCCACATTTTTAATGAACCACCGTGCTGCCAGATAAACATATCCAATCTTGTGTGTCGATACATCTTCTATCATTATATGTAATCAGTGTTTTTAAAATAGTCAACCATGTAAGAGCCTATTCGTGACCAGACACACACACACACAGACATTCAGCTTTATATTATAGAAGAAGAATATATATATAGTGTGTATATGTGTATATTCAAACATATGCGTAAAAATTGAAGGAGGGCCGTTTTCGAGGTAATTTTTTTAATTAGATAGATCTTCCCTTTTTATTTACTTTGCTGTTAGTTTTCTCGATTTGACAAACATTTTTTTTTAGTTTCACACTGCAAAACTTATATTATGTAAATGAGCGATTATTTCTCAGTCATTTCCACGTATTTTATCTGTCACCTTTATATAGAGCATTTATTATTTGTTTTTATTTGGGAGGGTATTTGTTTTTTTTTTTTTAATTAATTCAGTTTGTTAATAGCTTATTATGGGGATAAAAGTATGGAATAGTTTGATAAAGTCTAATTTTTGTTTATTTTATTTTTATATTGTATTCTGGTCCTTGGATTTTTAGACATATACATTATATGCATGTATATATATATATATATATATATTTAATCATGCATATTTCGATGTTATTTGTTTGTATTTTGCGATACGTTTTGAATGAATTTTAAATATTTCTGCATGTTTTTGCTTGTGAACATGCACATAATATATATAAACACATACACATATATAAACACAAACACACACACATACATATATGTATATATATATATATGTGTGTGTGTGTGTGTGTGTGTATGAATGGAAATGTATAAAAAGGAATACGAAAAGTATAAACGCTGATAACTCTTCTTTATCGTGTTTAGTTGGTGACGTGCAAGAATACAAAATAATATTATGAAAAAAAATTTTAAAAAACTTTTTACAAGTACATAAGTTTCGACCGATCCTTCAGTGTTCATCCATATAATGAAAGTATTAACATGTACGGGGAAAATCATATATATATATATATATATATATATGTATATATATATATATATATATATATATATATATATATATAAACTAACAGCCAATATATAAGCACACACACATACATAGATACATATATGTATTATTATTTTTAATATAATAATTAATAACCTACGGACACAAATGTTTCACCCTTTCGGGAATCTTCAGTGCAGGGTGTCACGATTAGTACCAGTCGAACGATTTGAACCCCGCAACACGAAACATCTCTGACTCGATGAGCGGAGACCTAATCCATTCGGCTACCATTAACCGCGTGGAATAACGTTGAATTTAAAGATCTTAATTTTAAATGTTCATTTACGTCAATCAGACAGTGATCTAATCGTGATACGATGATCTATGCATAGGAGCTAAATTGACCGACTTTAATTCAACTGAATGTGCTGAACGATAAGAAACTAATTTCTTAAAGGGGCTGTCATAATTATTTTTTACTATAATAATTATATATATATATATATATATATATATATATATATATATATATATATATATATAATATTTGAACCAACCTGTGTCATCTCAAAGAACCTACTGTTGATTTTTTATGTCGGGCCTTATTGCTTGTGTAGTAATAACAGTTTTCAAATAAACTGATAATATAAAGTATCTTCATATTTAATTTATTTTATTTTAATTTTTTTCTATTTTATTTTCTGTCCTATGAACCTATCAGAAAGAAATGATTTAATAATTGAGAAAACATTTCCAGCTATACCATAGCAAGAGACCTTGCGAATTAAAACTTTATGCCATACCTATCAACGACCTTAGATATGTCAAGAGCAATTGCCCTAGAAAGATTGTCCCCGCCGAGAGATTCGCTAATCCTATGAGATATAACTGTAAGCACATCTGCTGCAGATCTAGCATCTAGTGATAAACACATAAACATATATAAAACCACACAGACACACACAGACACACACACACACATACACACACACACACACATATATATATATATATATATATATATAAACATATGTATAAATATAAAAATATATGCATAAATATATAAACATATAAGTGTTAATTTAGTAATATTGGGTTTTATTATTTGATTAGTTTTGCTTCTAGTAATTTATATATGCATGCAATTATTCTGGTGCTTTAATTTAATGAAAATATTTCATGTTTCTTATTTCCGTTTCCATATTTTATTCTATTTTTACTATGAGTCGTAAAATCTGTTTAATAGCACCGTTTTCTCAGACGAGATATGCGATATATGAGGATGGTCATGGTTGTATTGCCAATATATGCACTATATACATTTTAGATTGGTTAGAAATAGATTTTTCGAACGGACAAGAGAATCAGTATATAACATTTGTTTGTCTCCGTGTCTTTTTTTTTTACAAGGTGGTCATCACTTATCAAGACCCAGAAGCCACTCAGGGATAAGGGTTATTGTAAGTGTGGACATTTTTGTGTCTACTTAAGGGTGCTGTTCATCAGGAATTTGTTTACGTTGGACTCGAAGACATCCAAGTTGTAGTCAAGAGGAAAGAAGGCAGATGGAACAGAGTTCCACAGGCGTGCAGTTA
>NC_136492.1:10878802-11001302 GCF_053919585.1 Euprymna scolopes | reverse complement strand
TGATGATAAATATTCTGAAATAACTAAACTTTTTTAAGTGCTAAAAGTGAGCTGCATCAAAATATGTGTTCTGCTTCTCATGAAACTCGGGAATTGCTCCAACAGTCACTTGATTCAAAGAACGGTCTTCTGCAAAACACAATCTTCCACACTAAAATAACAGTTGTTGCTAATCTCTAAATTTCGATATCCTTCAGTCGTATAGACTCTAAGTACATGGATAATTTGCTTCAAACATTCTTTGGTCTTGACACATTGTTAGTAAACTCCCTTCCGCTTGCCTTTTCCCAGCTGACTACATTTCTACATACGTCAATCCTCGGTCACGGACCCCAATATGACCTGTGCTCGCCCTTCGAAATTGATTCCTAGCAAGGTATCTAAGCGCAGTAGACTCGTAACTCGATTTGGTCGGAATCACTTAACCTTCGAGTTAATAGGTTGCTGCATCGTCGGTCTGTTACACTGGAAATAAATCAACTTCATGGACACAAAAAACAGGCTCGACTATATCTATTCTACTGGTTTATTCTAACATAAATGTACAAATGTATACTCATACACAAGTATTCAGTTGTTGATTTTGACAAGTCTCGATTAGATTAATTACTCTGTGTTTGGTGGTGGTACATATGAAGAGAGGGGGAGTGACCACCTTTTGATTGTATTTGATTTCTCTCAAATCTCAGCGCCAACTCTGGCATTTTAGCCTGGGGGTGCGTTTATGTGGTAAGGTGACGGGGTAGGTCGGGCCGCCACCTGGACCAATCACCACTTATTCCGTCACCTAAGGGAAATCCCGTATTCCCTGTAAGCGCCTGTGATTCTGCAAACTTTATCAGGCACGTTTCTCACGATCGAGTGCTTTAACCCCGTGACCTCCCGGTCTGGTACTGCACTCGTTAGCATCGGAAACGAAATTATGTTCCGTTATGTCTCTCAAAGTTACATCAACTTGTCGTTTCACCAAATAATAAGATTTATAACTCATCGCTTGTCATATTTCTTTTTGGAAGGTTTGGTTGCTGTCGCCCGGGTATACAACAATACTCATTGAATCAAAAAATCATATCTGCCCGGTATTCTTCAGTGCTTCATACGCCTAAGACTCCCTTCAGTAGGGGGGAGCATCGCTTGTCATGAAACAGTGTCATTTGACTGTTTTCCCCTGATGATTTACATCGGGCCAGGTTTTTATTTGGAAAAATAGCCAACATAAGTCGAGGGACCATGTAATTTTAGTTCATTATTTACCCTATAAATGTTTTCAGACATCATGCTTCTTTCTTTATGTTTCTTTTTCCGGTTTTCTATTCAGTGCAGCAATAAAACAGTATTAGCAGCAGTATTAATAACGTAAATGTACTAATTTAAATTACTTGCATAGCAAGACTTCCTCAACTTTGGTAATTACTTTAATTTTTTTATAGAGAAATATTATTTTTATTAGTAGTAGTATTATTATTAGTAGTATCATTAATCATGCTACCGGGTTACCCTCCAACACGGGCCCAACTCTAATTAGGCCCCGTTTCTTAGTGTTTTGTCCGAATAAAATGAAACTTTGGTCATAACTAGTTTATTATATTCAAAACATCACATCAAAACACTACGGTCTTTGGCCTTTTTTTTCTCCGTTCTACAGCATATGTTCTAGATGTCCTCCATTTAGGTTTTGTTTTTGGGGGTCACCCTGTAGTACTATAATAATTATTATTAATCCTAGTATTATTATTAATATTATTATTAATAATAATTTTATTATCAACTTTATTATTAGTATTATTATTAATAATACTAGACTATTCTTATTATTATTGATAATATTATTATTATTAATAATAATTTCATTATTAATATTATTATTAATAATATTTTATTTTTATTAATATTATTCTTATTTTTATTAATATAGTATTAATACTAGTCATATAATTATTAATGTTCATTCTTGTACTGTTGTATAGGGATGGCGTCTTTTTAAGATTAGGGTACATGTAATGCAGGAGGTAACAATGAGAGTGGAGAGGAGAGACATTTATACAGTTCTGGACTGTTTCTTCTAAACACAACTTTTTTAGTATCAGATCGACCGGTTGAATAATGATAACATCAAGGAAATCAAAGTCGTTCTACATGATTAAACGTTTTCCCTTCGCGTCTAAAGGGACCTTCCTCTGATCATGACAGCTTTGTCCAACCGCTCTGCTCTGTCCGATCGTGACTCGACTGCCCCTCTGATCATTGACTCAAACTAGCTCCTATATTGAGAATTCATTTTCTATGACGTCAGACGTGTGGTTTCAAAACGTGATCAACTCACGTAGCTTAAACATACATTTCCCAAGCACATTTCTGCAACAAAGAGTGTTCACTACCCTATTTTTCAACCTAACTTATTTTTCAATATGTTTTTAAATTGCATTGTTAATTATTTTTTAGCTGACCTTTTTAATTCACTTTCCAAAAAAGAATGCACAATTAAATTCTTTTTACAATACATACATATCTAAACAATTTTATATAAAATTTAACAATGCGAAATTCTAACATGCCATTTTCTACTTCTATTTCTGAACCTTGCTTCCAAAGTTCGAATCTCGGTCTATCCTTATCTTATTTTCCACTTATCTAAAGTTCTTTTTACTTACAGGAAAAGGGGGCAGCCCTTTTTCCGTAACAGTACTACCATTAATAATAGTTTTATTGTCATCAATATTAGTAATAATATTAATATTAATAATGTTTATTAACACTAGTATTATTATTAGTAGTAATAGTAGTTTTTCTTTTTATCTTTCTTTTCTGTTTCTTTTTCATTCTTTTCTTTCACTTTTGCTTATTATTGTCATCACTTTCCTATTTGTCAAGGTTCCGCTTAATTTCATTTGAAAAATACGAAACATAGTGCACTACCCTAGCCGCAAAGACGAAAATCTATCCTTAACCCGTATTCTATCTCTGGATTTTTTATCCTTTTTTCTCCTCCTACTTCGCAGCTTGAAACAGCCTTACGTGAAATCATAGCATCGATAGCGAGAGGCTTCCAGTTTCCGATAATTCACTTCGAAAGATGAATCCTAGAACATCTGGTCTCACTGGGAAATGAATCAATGCTTGTTTGCGACCCCCGCCACGAATGGAAATTCTGAAACTATTCATTATTTCGAGCTTTATTGAAGACTTTTATCAAACTGCGCCCAATTTTAAACTACGTTTTTATCTAGATGTATTTATTATTATGCTGCGTCTCTCTGTACATAATCTAAATGTAGCTTGATGGAAATTATATATTTGATACACAAAAGTGTCACGAGTATAATATGAATGACGCCTTGCTTTATTGGATCAAGCTGAGTTAAACATGTGCAACTCCACCAAGGTAAAAGTTATCGTTTGTGATTGTTTCCTTACTATCCTTGTGTATAGCCTAGAATAAAAATCGAAACACTAATCATTGGTCTAAATACAGATCGGTCTTTAAATTATAATCGAGTATATTTCGAAACATATTTACCCGTACTAGTGTTCTAACGTCACGGAAAATATGAAAGCCAAATTTTCTGCGATTAAATTCGGTTCTGAAAATAAAAAAAATTAGTCTATCATTTAGCCTATCTTAGTTATTTCCAGACCATTATAAAAGACTGAATATTGTAAATTAAATAAATGTGTGTCTTATCTAATAGCTGCTAAAGTACTAAACGTTGATTTTCTTTTAAATTTTCTGTCTTTACTGTGATCAGTTTATTATTAGAATTGGATATATATATATATATATATATATATATATATATATATATATATATATATATATATATATATATATAATCCTGACGAATACTCACGAGAATTAAACGCGGAGTAGTTTGTGTTGCTTAATTCCCATATATATTTTCCATAACTTTATATATATATATATATATATATATATATATATATATATATATATATATATATATATAAAAGGATAAACATTCCTACCAGAAATGTAGCAGAAGTTCGCCATGAAGCAAGCGAACAACAAATCTTGTTTTGAAAGGCTGGTGTTTATCAGGTGATTTGACTTGTGGAGTAATTCTTTTTGAATAAATATAATCTTAAGAGAGAATCACGACTCATCTTAGTTTTTTTCTTACAAAGGATAGCGTTTATTATTTTGGGGGGTATTCCATTGCTTATCTTAGTATTTTCTTTTCTCTCGAAAACTTTATAGCGTCATGTTCTTTGGGGTCGGGAATATTTCTTACAGATAATATCGAGTCATCAGGAAAGAATACGCATACATTGTCGTATTTTTATGCTAGTTCAAATCGATGTTAAACAAAAAGTATTATGTTTACCCAATATAATATCGTTTTGTGACGTTCAACTTCAAAAGATCAAAACTCCTTTCATAATTTACTTAATAAATCGAACAAAACAACATTAAAACAGACACATTTTTGCCAACGTGAAACACGTTTATTTATATCATTTACATAGAAATCCGTAGTTCTATACGCGATGCAGTCATTGAGGGTCTACTCGGCATCATCTCGGCTTTTGAAGCATTCCTCGCGCAAAAAGTTGTCAAGATGCTTGAAAAAGTGATAATCGGTAAGCGAGAGGCCTGGTGATTATGGTGGATTAGGCAGAGTCTCGAAGCCCAATTCATTCACATTCTTCAATGTCAGCTGAGCAACACGCGGGCGGGCGTTATAATGGATGAGAATTAGTCCCTTCATATTGTCTAATCTCAAGCACAGACAGTGGAGCTTTTAGTGTATTTAGTCAATTTTCCGGGGGTGCTTCCCTATGGTAATCGTTTCGCCAGGATTCAAGTAGCTGTGATAAATAAAACTGGTCGCAGAACACCAAACGGTTTCCATGACCTTTTTATGTGTGCAATTTCACTTCGTTTTTGTTTAGCAGAAGACATCTCAAAACGACGATTTGTTTTATCATTGTTCAATTCATGCGGCTTCCGTTCATCCAACTTTTTTTTTTACTTTCCTAATTGCTTTAAATGGGAACTGACTAATCAGTGGTCGCCCATGAGTCCAGCAGCAAGTTCTCGTCTGGTTTTTGCGAGAATCAGCTTCAATTAAGTCTTTCAATTGTTCGTTATAGATCGCAATTGGCCAGCCGCGACTATCTTCATCTTTGGGGCGAAATTTCTTGAACAAATTTCTTGTGCCAAACTCATCCTTGATAACAGTAGCTGTATTGACAGCTTTTTGACCTAGTTTTAAATGGAACAAGAAAAACGTGCGGATTTGAATTTTGTCCATACTGTCGAAAAGACTTTACAAAATTAATGAAGAGATTGAGAACGGTAACGAATAACATGATTCGGTAAAGCTAAAACGCGCTTCCGAATGATATATGACAAGGCTATATATATATATATATATATATATATATATATATATATATATATATATATATATATATATATGTATGTATTAATATAATATATATATATATATATATATATATATATATATATATATAACAGTGAGTATATTCTAAAATCGTGTATAAATGTAACATATGTGAAAAAACGATATTGGCTTTACACCAGCCTATTCTATAATAGAAATTTTACCTGTCTGTTTAATTGTATGCATGTATGTATGTGCATTTCTACATCTGTATATGTGCATAAGTGTATATATGTGTATATAAACTCAAAAAATATTTCAAAAATACATGAAAATGAATGAGTAATTAACAATAAAGCAAGGAAAAGATGGTGTATGTATGTATGTATGCCTTAAACTTTCGATAGAGGCGACGGATTTTCACGAGATAGTCACTTTGGAAGACAAATATCGAAAAATTAGCTAAAAACACCAAGTCCTTTCTCCTCAATTGAGCACTTTTCTATAGTCAGGGTCAATGTTTTCTACAGTCAGGGTCAATATTTTTTACAGTCAGGGTCCATATTTTCTACAGTCAGGATCAATATTTTCTACAGTCAGGATCAATATTTTCCAAAGTCGTCCCCTCTTTTCGATTGAATAGCCTTAAATTTAATATTCGTCCCTTCCGATTTGGCGATGGACGCACCAGCAAGGAAGTCACGTTTATTTTTACGTTCTTTTCCTCCTTCGCGATACGGGTTCGAGCCTGCCTTCCTACTACCACTTTTTTTCTGCTCAACGCACACTTCCAAACGCCCGAGCAACGCCGGGCACCCAGGCTAGTACTATATAAACGCAATACGTTGGAAATATCAATAGAACTATTAAACATTACATTATTGACATTACAACTGTACATTTGTACAAAAATATACATATGGGCATTAAAAAGGTTTCTATTCAAATAAAGACAAAGAATGATATGGTGCATGAGACGGGAGTTTAATTAATCCACGTATGTGAGAAGTTGTCAATATTCTCGTTAACACCATTTCTACCTTACAACCTTACAGCGTAATTAAATGTATTTTTAACACACTCCATTTTCTTCTCATTTACAATGTGTATATTTTTTTGCCTTTGAGAAATTCTAATTTGGAACAATGTCGGTCATTGTTCTACAAAAAAAAACATATGCATATAAAAATATTATACATGAAATGAAATCGTTCCAGCCGTCTTGTTTCCTTTCGTTTACGTAAAAACAATATACAGAATTCCACAAATAATCAAACCGCCAGAAGTAAAATATTACACGTTCTAAGTAAATTAATTATACGAAAAATTAGTGTTTAACCAGTGTTCCGCTCTTTTATGTTTATGATGTTGGTTCCGGGAAATGCGGAAAATAAAATAGTCGATATTTTTTACAATTTTATTTCGTAAGTCCAAATGGAATTTCATTTTAATGAGATATTTACTATGGAATATTTATTTTTAAAAATGTTGCATTTAAAGTTAAGAGTCTCCTGTGCGTCATGAGTAAGTTGCTGGAATATGTGTTAAATAGAGAAGTAATCAACCATCTCAGCAAAAATAACCTTCTTAGTGACACTCATTATGGTTTCCGTTCTGCTAGATCTACAGCAGATGTGCTTACAGTTATATATCATAGGATTAGTTAATCTCTCGACGGAGGCAACCTTTCTAGGGTAATTGCTCTTGACATATCTAAGGCCTTTGATGGGGTATGGTATGAAGGTTTACTTCATAAGATCTCTAGCTATGGTGTAGTTGGAAATGTCTCCTCAATTATTAAATCATTTCTTTCTGACAGGGTCATAAGAGTAGTAGTTGATGGGCAAAAATCAGAAGCTCATAGTATTAATGTTGGAGTCCCTAAGGGATCCATCCTGGGCTCAACTAGTTTCCTGACCTAGATTAATGATCTTCCAAATCACATCCTTACATCATTTGTAGACATTTGTGCTAATGACACTACCATCTATGGTAGCACATCTAAGTCAGTAAACGACTATGTTCTCTCCGATTCCCTTTCCCCTGATCTTGAGCACGTGGTACAATGGGGAAAGGAGTGGCTGGTCTCTTTTTTAATGCATCTTAAACCAAGATTCTCTCTTTACATCATCAACGTTCTGATCCCCATCTGGTATCAGTTGAAATGAATGGCTCTCATCTTGAGGAGACTTCATGTCTTGACAGTTTTCTGGGGTTGACCTTTACTGCTGATCTAAAATGGAACAGGTACATCAAATGTGTTGCCAAGGTTGCTGGAAAAATGGCGGGGTCCTTCTATCGATCCAGTAGATATCTCACTGCTGATGCAATTCTCTATCAATGTAAGAGCCAGGCACGTCCAAGGATGGAATACTGTTGCCACATATGGGCAGGAGCTGCTAGAAAGGTCTTGTCCTGCCTTAGTAGAGTTCAAAATAGACCTCGTAGTCTCATAGGAAATATCATTTTCTCTTCCCTGCAACCTCTATCTCACAGAAGAGATGTTACGAGTTTGTCTCTGCTGTATCGTTATTTTCATGGAAAGTGTTCAACTGAGCTTTAGTCTATGCCCCCCATCGCCAAACTATCACAAGAAAAACTCGTCTAGCTGAAAATACTATCAATAATTCCCCCCACTCGTTATCTGTGCCTAAACCTAAAGTTAGATTCCATGAACAAAGCTTCTTTCTTAGAACTACACGCCTGTGGAATTGTCTTCCCTTTTCCTGCTTTCCAGCTGACTGCAATATTGTTGTCTTCAAGTCTAACGTAAACATGTTCTTGATGAGTGGTTCCACTTGTTAACAAATTTACCGAATTTCCATTACTAACGATTACTATATTGTCCAATTTCTACCGTACACTCTTTAACCCTTATCCTCGAGTGGCCTACTATGCCTTGATAAGTTGTGATGCCTATGTAAAAAGAAATTGAATTTTATTCTGGCACTGAGGTTTTTAATGTGAAAAACCAGTTGGAATAAACATGCTAGTTTGGAATGTGCGAATACTAGTGAATGGATTTTTCGAAAACCATCAGGTTATGGCGTAAAAAAATTGAAATATGGATTTAGATATCGACGTGCAATTTCAGTTAGTCGGGTTGAAGAGTTGAGTATCGGTTATAGTTGGTCCGGACCTGGAATGAGGTTATCCGCTTGAACGCTTAGTAGGGGGACATAAATAATTAGACATCGCGAAAATTGCAACTTTCACAGAATAATTTAAGGAATGAATATTAGAAAAAGATAAAATCACAAAAATTATTCGGCGTCGATAGAAACAAAACATGACACGACAATAAAAGATATATCCTCTTGATTGTATATGTGCGCACTCAAACACAGGGACGCAAACAAACATTTTAGACACTGGACGTTTTCTTAAGCATACATTTAAAGTCACTAATAAATATTTTATGTACACAGCTACCGAGAGGAGGGGGTGTCTGGCTTTGCTCGGTCGTAAGATAAGCTTTGATGTTGTATTTCAATTTGTCGAAGTTTTTGTACATATTATAATAGAGCCGTGATTTCAAAAGTAAAAAACGTAGTTGGATGCCGTCAGTTGAAATCGAAATCAAAAGCAAAACAGTCGCGTACAGGGCTGGTGACCGTGTACTAACAGGACACGCATATGAATTGATTAAAGATAAACGAAGATGAATAGAAACATGTATAACCATTTTCTAAATGTTCACCTTTTTTTTGACCCCCTTACAACTATTTTAAGCAGCTTAAGATGAATTAAAAAACGAACCATAAAAAAATCAATGATTTGAGGCCCTTACCGCGTTTCTACGACTTATAGTCCCTGACTAGATAGAGTTTGAAAATATGGATACAGGCATATAAAATTTGGATTATTAGACTTACATCATCCTCGGTTTATACACACTCATACTATATTACATGTTCATTCTGGTGTCGTGATTACACACTTCCCTCAAGAGGGCGAAATTAACTTACCGTAAACAAAATGAAAAACCTATAACCACAAACTGTAATGCTAATGAATCTTATATCTATTATCAATGTTTATGATATCCGTGCATGATTCTAAAATATATAAAACTTAGATTCACTTATCAAAGTATAGAGAAAAGTAAAGCGTTTTTTGAGATTGAGTTTTCTTACTAGAGATATTTGAACTAATAAATGGGCCATTGCTGCCATACTATACACCCCAAATTCCTTAAAATATAAAAAGAGTGACCTGTAATTTTGAGAATACTTATTAACTGATGCCAAATACCTATTGTTAGAATTTCACAAAAGAAATGTTTCTGCAGTTTTACACCTTAGAAATTATACGCAGTTTACTAAATTATAAGTAATCAGTTACCCCTACACTTAGCAGATGTTCTCTATAATTCCTAACAGTCAGTTAATTAATTAAGTTAATCACATTTATATATATATATATATATATATATATATATATATATATATATATATATATATATAAATCATTAGTGTCTAATTTCAATAGAACAGGTATATTGATAAAATATTCATACTATGTTATTAGTTGAATAAAACCTATAAAATTGATAAATGTTATATCAATAAAATAATCGTTATTATTACCAGAAAATAATCAGTAAGTCATATTCTTAAAAGAAAACCAATACGCCATATTATTACCAGACATCAAAAAACAATCCATATTATTACCAGCCAACTAATAAATAATGATTATAATTACCAGAAAACCAATAAAGACGTCATACTTTTACCAGACACCCAATAAATATGTCATATTGTTTCCAGACTTCAAATAAATAAGTCACTTTATCATGATACAGCCATTAAATAAGTAATATTAGTACCAGAAACAAACAAAGGAGTAATATTGTTGCCAGCCAAAATGTATTATTTTTAGCAGACACCCAATAAATAAGTCATATTATTTCCGGAAAACAAATAAATAAGCTTTACAATAATGTTCAACATTCTACATAATTCCCCTATAAATTTAATATTTGATAGTAACCTCTAAATCTAAGTGGCACTGTGCGCGCTGAAAATGCATTTAAATTTAAAAAAAAATAAACAATTGTCGCGAATTTTGTTATTTTTAAGCAGTGTTATCTTCAACACCTTTTGGGGCGTTTTGTAAAAGCGCATCCTACGGATTACCTAATGAAGCAACAAGCAGAATATTATATACAGAATTGAATACTAATATTGTCGCCCTAAAAAGAGATCAGCGGTGGGAGATAGGCGGTGCCCGCCTGTACAAATCATACACTCTACCAATCCAAATTATGACAACATGGCTATTGCAATCACCGCCAAATGCAAATCCAGGCGTTTCAATGCTTGAGGGCACAGCTCAACGAAATTTCCGGCCACTTATGTTTTTTTGGTGTAGTTTCACGTGAGAGACACACTATACCAACCTATGCCCCTCACATCTTTGAAGCTGGCTTGAAAGTCAACACCATAGTGTAGCTGTTTATGTGGAAGATTATTGTTATCCCCCTTCGTGCTATCAAATCGGCGCTGGCAGACCCTGGATGTTGCAGCAGCACTCAAAGCCGACCCATGTTAAAAAAGATCCAGGTTTAGTTTTACTGGTCTCTTACTTCCTTGACCTGAACCCGCTTGGATATTTTGTTTGGTCATATGTCGAGAACATCACTAACATGACCTCCTACTAATCCAAAACCATTGGCCTAACCGAGTATTCGCCTAGTCTCTACCAGCACTTGGGGGAAAATATGCTCCCAGTTCCGGATCTGTATCGAGGCTGTGATTGAGACTGAAAGCGGCTACATAGAATATATGCCAGCACAATTACAATAAAAAAAAAACTTGCCTGAAATTATTTTCTCAATAAAAGTTCTGAAATAAATATGTAGTTTTGTTTTAATAAGGCGAAAAAACTATCGTTCTATGCTATAGATGTGAACAAATGTGTCGTTAGAGAGAAGGCCTCAGGAAAAACAACAATTGTACAACTAATAACGCATACCAAACCTGAGAAAATCTGACTTTTTATCAACTTGGAAAATTTGTTAGTGTTTATATTGTTGTAAATGTTTCTTATATCAAAATTATATTACATCCTTTGCGGAATGTTGTATACATAGATTCAATATGACCGGCTTAAATCATGTGATTTTTATCCGCTAGGTTGTATGTCTCGAGACAAATAAAATCGAACCTATAAAAGAAATAAACCAATAATGGTAACAAAATACATATCGATTTATAATGTATAATGGATTGGTTAATTTATTAAATTCTTTTTTTCGAAGATTCATAATGGGTTTGTTAATTAACTAATTTTTTTTTTAGTTCATTTTTTTTATTTCGAAATTAGTTGTACCTTATTGAAGCATCTCGCTGAATGTTTTGGCTTATTTAGTTGTAACGATCATTAAACCTATTGCAATATTGGCAGGTTCTGTACAATACGGTGGTAGGACGATTACGTAATAGTCTTTCTGTAAATCATGAATAAGTGTATATATTATGCACGTGTGTGTAACTCATTTAACGTCTAGTGGTGTAGACGTTACGACAACATATACATTTTAACAACAAACATGTAACAGAAGGGGCAAATTACAGTTTTCTGGTGTTGTAAAATCTGGCCAATCGGAGAAACATACCTGATGCATCCCAGGTCTACTTTTACAGATACTCCAAAAAGTTGCTAAGATCTATTCCAAGGCATCAACAAATCTATGTTGTTTTTTGTTTTTTTTTAGCAAATTAATTATCGATGTTTCCCATCGATCTGCTCTATCTTTTACTTTCAATTTTTGACTGATCAAATCATACTATCTTTTCCCAAACCTCTACCTAAAGTTTATGTCACTTTAAAATGACCTGTATGTAAGACTACGTCAGACACTAGAGATCAACGTATTTTAAACTTCGTGTTTATATTTAAATTAATGTTTACATTCTTATATATTACACATCTTCATATGAATAATTTCATCTGTTAAATATTTATGTTGGTATGATAACATTCTATTTTGACAAATATTAACAACGATCATAATAATCGTCCACTAGCAATAGCTTTGGCGTTCCCCTGCTAATATCTCATACTAGTGAAACACATTTTTGAGCCGTCGTCTGACATAATTAAGCTTTACCTAAGTACATAACACTGAAGTAATCATGCGGATTTCTTTTTGTATAACTTATTTTCGAAATTACATGGATGTATGTGTTACGTTATATACGACGTACTAACATTAACACGCAAGTCTAATTAACTCTGCGCAATGAAGTGACGTTGAGGCTGGTCAGTAGCTTGGGAATCCAAGACACTCTATATGTATACATGTGGTGAGCTTCGTATATGTATCTCGTATACATATCGCGCTATTACAAAAATAAAACATTACAAAGAAAAGTGTTGCCATCTTTTACCGCTCTGGAAATTGTCTCACTCCCGAGGCAATTCTCTATCGGTATAAAATACAAATATGCTCAAAGAATAGGCAACGAAAAGTACCTTTGTCTTGGGTTAACAGGGCAGAAAACTGTCTTCAGAATTAAGTGGGATATTTTCCTTCTCACAGAAGATATTATGCAAATCCTTCTTTTGTGTACTGTTACTTTTAGGGTAGCTGCTCGACTGAGCTTCAATTTATGTTTACTGTAAACTTTTTCAACTAAAACTCCTCTAGTTACAACAACTATTTATCTCTACCTCCTCCTAAAATTAAACGGGCAGAGTTTCATTCCTTGGATTGGAATACAATAGTGATTGATTGATCCCTAGCTAACTAATGTTGAAAAAAGGAATAAAAATTGATTTTTTTCGGTTTTTCTTTCAGCATTATGGTCTAATACTGTGTTTTATGTAAAAATACATTATTTTTATAAATTTTTGTTTGTCAAATAATTTACGCCGCTAAAATACACATTTGCCATCTTCTCTGTATAGCGTCCTCACACATTGTTATGCAAATAATGTTGCACCTTTGTCGATCGATTATATCATTATAAATGTAATAAGCTGAGCACTCCAACAGACTAGATGAATTCTTCTTTGAATCCCGCTTAGACTAAGCAACCACATGAAAGAAAATTAATTTCTAGATTGAAGTGTTGTTTTATAATTCAAGCATATTTGTTTCCTAGATTCAACTTTGCTTAAATTCCGTGATATTACGAAAAATAAACTAGTAGTAGTAGTAAGAGGAGGAGAGGGAGGAAGAGGAGGAGGAACGTATTATGCGTAGCCATCTGCTCGTATTCTTCTTCTTATTATTATTAGTAGTAGTAGTAGCAGTGGCGGTAGTAGTAGTAGTAGTAATAGCGGTGTTGCTCGTAGTAATAGGTGCAGCACGAAAATGCGAGTCAAAATGGTAAGAAAGGTAAACAAATATGGCTTATTATCGACATACAAACGAAGCAAAGTCGTGTTGATGAAAAACAGAATGTATGACTGCTCACCAAGGAGATAATAGATACGACAAAATGATAATAATAAAGCGAACAGGTGAACCCGAATAAAGATGCGATGAAAGGACACAATAAAAATATCGTGTTAAGAGTTATACATAAGAAACCACGACTGAGAAACGATTATCGAATTGCTGACTGATTTAGTGCATTTTTTAGGTCTCGTCCTCATCGTGCAAACCCTTGTAGACATAGAGCGCCTCATCACGAAACGCACACAAAAGACGCACGCGATAAATGACTGTCGCACGCATTTGTAACAATTCCTCAACAAAAAAAATAAAACAAATAATAAAAACAATACTATTCCGATTGATCCTCATCAATCGATTATTAAGATCTACTTCTTTCTTTCTGCATGTGGTTTCTTATTTAATTTTTTTTTCGTTTTTCCTATCGTTGTCACGTCTCACAGTAGGGGATGTCAGAACGCCGGTTTTCAATTATAAATAGAATATTCATGATAAACGTCGAAATAAGTAGTGCACTATCTACTGTGACTTATCAGAAACATAAGGAACATAGCCTTTAAAATCAGCATCTCTATATATAAAAGCGAAAATGTGTATGTTTGTGTGTTCGCTTTTTGTGTATGTCCAAGAAAGGCTTTTTTCAGAGAAGCGTCGGTCGCCTAACAACTTTTTAAAACTTTTTATATCACATGTAAATCGTAATATCTCAGAGTTAACAATGGAGCTCGCCTGTCTATTTAATTTGCTCGACTTCGGGAAGATAAATATTCAACAGTTTTCGCTCGCCGCATGTGGGTTAGGCCTTTTCCTATAATAAAAGCGACACTAATTGTCTAGGGATTTTTCCGGTCTCGATCGCCGGAAATGTCCGAAAGCAATGAGCTTTACTCAATGTGGAAATATTATTTCCTTATATCAGAAGACAATTGCTATTCAATTTGGACAAGTGCAGTTGTTTCCCCCTACCCCCCAACATCTTGGGGGGGGGGGGAGCGTTCCGCACTAAATGATACCCCGCAGTCAAAAGTTAACCTCATTCAGTCATTAAAACGTGCACCTGCTAATTTAAGTAATTAAATAAATTCAAACGTGTTTCTGGTAGCATCTCGTGGTGGCTCAATGGTTAACGTCGCACTCTTTTTTTTTCACACTTTTAGTTCCAACTTAGGCTCAAGGGTTCGGGTTCGATCCTTATACTTACCTACCAACACATTTTTTTATTTTACCCCCTCTCCCCCGGAGTCTTGGTTTACCCAAAACCACACACACCTCCAAACACCCCTCGCTAGTAATAATACAAAAAAAAGAGAGAGAAAAAACAGACCTAGTTGAAAGCATCTTCCGTACGGATTATTGGTTCAATAGAGTTGGGTGGTAGAATCTAATCAAACGGCAGTCTATTATAATTTTAGAGGGTTGTTTTTGCTTTAAGCCATATCAACCCTTTTAAGGTTATTTAAAGCTGAATCCAATTATTTTGAGCATTTTTTTCAATAGAATATACATTTTTTCTAGAACGGTTTCTATTTAACCCATAGTTGGGACCTTAACAGGTACTACCACTCCGGATCAGAGTGGACCTAGTAGGAATGACAAAGGTTGCTCCACACTGCCCAAAGCCCGCAAGATAGGGCCCTCATCATCAGATATTGTTAAAGATAATATCGAGGACCGGCAGTCTGTTATATACAAACGGACGTGCAGCCAGAATCTTAGGAAGATGTCCATATTTCCTCTACTCTTAAAAAATCTATGGCTCATAAAATTAATTATTTAAAAATCATCTGGCGAATTAACTAATCGCACCAAGTGCGAGAGTGATCCAATCAGTCGTGCTCGATTAATTACGACAAAAAACTTTATAAAATCAGTTTGAGTCTCGGTGAAAAAAGACGAGCGAGTTTCCAGAAAAAAATGAATACATAAACGAGAAACAGTAGAGAAAAAAGAAATTTAATTTATTCTTCTGCACTTTGTGTCACTCGCTCAGACCGAGGTTTGCATTATCACTTAATGCCATACGTCTATGGAATATAAAATAGTGCTCCCTACGTTAAATCAAATCGATTGGTTGTCCACTCTTGTAAAGGAACCTAATAAAGTGTACCTGGAGGAAGATGTACGTGCCTCCCGCAATTACTTAGCTATTATACACTGAACTAGCAGGCCTCCCAGCATTGCCCGGTCGTAAAATACGCTTAAATATGATATTTTGATTACTGTCATTTTAAAAAAATTATTATTCTACTATAGTGGACCTAATATATAGTAACGGGTTAAAAAGTAACTCGTGCGCCACCACAGAAAATAGAAACCAACACGTTTAGCTTACGGTTTATTTTTGCCTCTTCTTTTAATAACTGAGCTATGAAGACGTGTTTGCTGAAAGGCGAAAAAGTAAAATGTGAACCAATAGCTACTACGTTATATATGCATATTCGTAATGATGGGGTTCGACCTTCACCTAGCAATTTTAAAAAAAAAATATTTTCACGCTTTTTTAGCTATTTCCCCCGGCTAAAACACAAATATAAATTTTCGCATGAGTTCGATTACCCTTTATATTAAGTTTCTTGCCTGTAGATCCAAAAGTGACAGAGGAGTTTAGAAGGCAAAATGTTAAACAAATATATATACGCATCCATAAATATGTATAGAAAGAGGTGTGTGTTTGCTATAAACTTTTTACGCAAATATTCCCCAAGTATAAACTATGTAGAATATTTGCATGGGGGTGATCACAGGTAATAGTAAACTAAAGATGATCGTCTGAAAACCGAAAAAAAATAATAGGAACAGAATTAAAATGAATGTTAAATGAATATGCAGATTAGCTAGATATTTTGCAGATGAATGCAATTTCATGACACATATATATTAAAGTTGAATTTTCTTTTTAAATAAATAGTACAAGCGGTTTATAATATGAATATAAATACAAACAAAATAAACACAACTATTGAAGTATAGATCGGTAAATAATAGCTTTACTTTACGTTTAAAATGCAATAGTTTATTATTATATACTCATAAAAGAATTTGCAGTTGATTTTGTTGGTTGGGTGTGTCTGCCTGATCAGTTGGAAAACTACTCAAATGCATGTGTGTATAAATGTGTTACTTATTCTCCAAATTATACCGTTAAGCAGATTTTCAATACTTATCAGATGCATTCCAATAAACACTTACGTAAGATAACTCTCAAACACATCAAGTACCTTTGTGTAAAATTTACAAAAACATGTCCAGCCATTTCGAGGTGTATGGGAGCTGACTCACACACACAAACACATATATAAGTTCCTTTCATATAATAAGAGGGGTAGAGATTTTTTAACAATGTTTTAACAGATGTAATCTCCAATCTGCTCCAGGTGTGTCTTGTCGAACACCAAATCGTTTCTCTCAGGAATCTGCCCGTAATATCGTACGAAACCCTTGATATATTTCATCACGGGCCTAGCATACGCTCGTTCTGTCAGCTCTTCTTCTTCTTCATCTTCTTCTTCATCTTCTTCTTCTTCTTCTTCTTGTGTCATGGCATGTCCATGCCGTAGATGAACTCATGGTTTGTGTTCTCCATAGGCTTTTGCCCATTGCTTGTTCTCGGAGTCCGATGGTACTGTTGATACTTATGTCCCTGCACATCCAGTCTTTCCATCAGTTTCGTTCTCCAAAATGTGTTGTTTTATGGCCTCGTTTTTACGCAATACGTATCCAACAAAATGGCACTGCCTTTTTTTGATAGCCGGCATTAGCAAGCGATCAACCTTCATTTATCTTAGGACTTCAGCATTTGACACTCTCAGTACAAGAAATGCTAAACATTCATCGATAGAACCACACCTCTGCTGCCTTCAAATGTCCATTCATCGCTTTGTTGATTGTCTAATATTCACATACGCATTTCAGAACTGTCCAGACGTAACGCCTTAGCAGATTTTTGTCATTCCAAGACTCAGATTTCGTGCACTGAGAACGCCTTTCATATTCATAAACGTTTTCTTCAAAACATCTATTCTGCATTTAGTTTCTAGTTCTGATCGACAATTTGATCTAATTATGCTTGTCAAGTACGTAAAACTTTCCTTCTGATGTACCGCGGTTCCAGTCACTGATAGATAACAACCAAGTATCTGAGGGTTATCACTGCATACCAGTGAAAACGTCTTCTGATACTTAATTGGCATCCCCAGTTTCGGACTTTCTTCAGTTGCTATATCCAGCAGTTTTTGTGTTTTTTTTTCTCTGAATCAGCAACCAAGGCTTAATTTTTTTTTTACATTGTAGTCACCGCTTATCAAGGCCCGGAAGCAACTCGGGGATAAGGATTATTGCGTGTACAATAATCAATGGGATCGTATCGTAGTAATCGTTAGTATTAGAGATTTGATAAAGTGTCTTACCTTAGGGGGCGGTTCATTAGGAATTTGTTCACGTGGGACTTGAAGACATCCAGGTTGTAGTAAGGTGGGAAACAGGCAAACGGAACAGAGTTTCACAGGTGTGCACTTCTAAGAAAGAAGCTTTGTTCATTGAATCTACGTTTTGATTTAGTAACAGATAAATAGTGGGGAAAATTATTGACAGTGGTTTCAGGTGGACGGGTGTTTATCGTGAAAGATTGGCGAGGGGGGCAGAGATTGGAGCTCAGACAAACATTTGCCATGGAAATAACAATAAAAAAACGAGAGGCTCGCAACGTCTCTTCTGTGTGAGAGGGGTTGCAGGGAAGAGAAAATGGCAATTCCCACTAAGCCACGAAGTCTATTTTGTACTCTGTCAAGGCACAATATTCTGTTTTACCAGCTCCTGCCCAGATGTGGAAGCAGTACTTCATCCTTAGACGTACTTTGCTTTTATATAGAAAGAGAATTGCATCAGTAGTGAGATATCTTCTGGAGCGGTAGAAGGATCCATTGCAGATAACTACAATCCACTTACGGCTTTCATAAGATTAATAAGATCGGTATGATATTAAGGCCCATTGTCAACGCCCAAGGGTCTACATTTTATTATTTGAGGTTATTCCTGCTAGATATTGTTACTCGAATCATAGGTAAATATTTATCATGCGTCAGAACTTCATGTAAATATTCAACACTGCTCTTATTCCTTATAAGCAGATTTTGATTCTATATGCAATCTACCCGGTCACAATATACCCACTGATGAAACGTTGACATTGGTATTGGAAAACTGACTTCTGATGCTTCAGTGACTGGACGCACATGCATCCTTATTGTCAATCTAATCGAGCTGTTGACTTTCTGTGTAAAACACTATATATCATGATTAGATTTGATATATATTTGCGAATAGAAAGTCTGGTGATTAGACCATCGTTGTCCCTGGTACTGGGCATGTATATATAGAATACTTTGAGAAAATGTAATTTGGAATAAAATAAATAAATAAATAAATAAAGACCAATAACGCTGTAGATGGCAGAGTCAAAACCACAAGGAAAATAGCCAAATAGTAAAAAAAAATGTCAAATCTATTCATCCATTTATCAAAATTTACGATGAAAAAACATAATACGATATAATCTCTTGCTGATAACAGGAGGCAGTGAGTATTTTATATTAGCTGTACACTAGCGATTAAATAATCTAAACATTAAATAGTATTGCCCACATAACATCAGCTCCAAGTAATCGGGTACAAACACCAAAGATATATATATATATATATATATATATATATATATATATATATATATATATATATATATATATATAATCCGGATAGTTATTTTTGTGTATCTCCGTTTGAAGCGTTGAGTGAAATTTGAAGAATAAAACATGTATAAATACATTTGAAGCCAAAACTGCAACGCGATATATATATATATATATATATATATATATATATATATATATATATATATATATATATTGCGGGGTGCAAAATTTTATTATGGCTATGTAAAACCAAATTTAAACTTGTTCGAAAACATTATTTTAGATTGCGAAATTAAAAAAAAAAAATGAAAGCTCGCTCAACAGAGCTAAAATCGAGCTTAATGACGTTTTAAACAGAAAAAATGAGTTGAAAAAGTAGGGGCTTAATCTAGTTTCTATTTAAGAATTAATCCCCCCCTTTTTATATATATATATTCCCCCTACTTTTTTAATCTCCAATTCATTGTCACCCCTTTCTAAAAACGTAATTAAGTTCGATTTTAGCTCTGTTGAACGAGCTTCGAAACCGGTCAGCTAACGCATTCATTTTTATTTTCACAATCTAAAATAAAGAATGTATTCGAACACGTTTTAATTAGACTTTACATGGCAATAATATATATATATATATATATATATATATATATATATATATATATATATATATATATATATATATGTATATATATATATACTAGATGTACCCGGCCACGCGTTGCTGTGGTTCAGTTTGTTAAAATGGAACACATTCCTCAAGAAAAATTGCATTTTGTTCGTTTATTTACTTTTATTATGTTTGCAATATTTTTAATCAATAGAAGTTGTTTCCCCCCCCCAAAAAAAAAATTATTTTTTTACAATAAATTGTTAGGTGAAAGTTTTTTTGTTTTTTTTTTTCAGGAAAACTTGCACTTTTTTTAAAAAGAAATTTGGCAGTGAACATTTCTTTTTGAAAACGGAATTTTTATTATAAAAAGAACATATGAATGCTTTATATGAACATGGTAAATAGTTAGGTGAAAATAGAGAGAACAGATGTTTAGAAAAACAGAAAACATACTTCCATCATTAATTATGCAAAAAAAAAAAAATTAAATTGGAAAATTTTCTGTTATTAATGTTTGCTAAAAAATAAATACAGTAAACTTCGCTGAAGTGTTAGCATATGCTGCATCTTAAACAGTTGGTTCATGCTGACAATTAAATAAAATAAACGTCAGAAAATTAGTAAAAATAAGTAAATTCATGAATGACAGCTCTTGGGAGGGGCAAGTAAGTAGGAACAACACAATAATATGTGTAAAATAATTAATATTCAAGAAATTGTAAGCAATAACAAAAATACCTGATACCAAATGCAGTAAAATTCAAGTATCTTTTATACGTGCTGAAACTGTGTTTAAGTTATTTTTATTTAATTTCTTTTATTAAAAGTTGTCTTTCCAACAATTAACTGGTTGCATGTCGTGTAACCATTGGGGACTTCACTCTTGGAAAATTGTATAAAAAAACACTATAACTTACTCTAAATTTGGGAGTGCAACTCGAACTTAGGGTTACATTTGTAAGGTGTATCAGATATTTCGTGAAAAATATTGAATAATTCCACCCCGTTTTCCAAGCTTATAACTCCTCGAAAAATGTAATTCAAACCCTAATAGTTTTTTTCAATTAAAGGAGCAAGAACCAAGGTTTTATTTTAAAAAAACAACAAAAAAAAAACAACGTGTTTAAAAAAAAGTTTTAAACTTCGGATTTACAGGTAAATTTCTAAAAACCATGTTTTTGGTTTGTTTTGAATTTGACTATATTATTTATTAATCTGTTATCTTCAATTTCTGATATATAACACTTTGGTGAGTAAATTTATTATCTACATTTTAATAGACATTTGAAAATAGGGGATTGAATTATAAAAAAAAAACGTTTGTCTAAAATATTACGTTCATTTTATTGAAAATAGCATAAAATTTCACATTGACCCTGAAAATATTGTAAAAATTGAATCGATAGAAAAATTTTGATATATTTTTAAAGTTTAAAAATTTAAAATACTGAGCTCGTAAAATTCAATTAATTTCATTGCTGTTTTTTTTAAATAAAAAATAATAATATTTCTATTACTTTTTATACCACTTTAATAGTTTATTTTTTAAGTATAATCCATATAGAAAATAAATAACCCACGTTTAAAGAGAAATTACGTGTTGTTTTAAAACTTTTTATTCGCAGTTTCGTGTTAGGGGTGTCAAAAATTCATACAAAAATCCTGATACACTTAGTCATTTGTTTACAACTTTTGAGAAATTACTCCTTAGGCGATAAGCGGAGATTTGTTTATTATTAGTTGTTGTGGCGTTCATGGGTGCAGGGTCGTCTGATAAAATCTCATTAACTAAAACAGATGGCTGTTTTTAGCGACCATATATAACTGTTTGACCTCAAATATAGTATATATATACATGTGCATGTGTATATATATGTATATATATATACATATATATACATATATATATGCATATATATATATATACGTTATATTACAATGTTACTTGACAAAAGCTGCTGAAAACAGAAAATGTGGCATCTGCATTATCTGTCCTAACTATTCTTAAAATGAAGGTATAATAAGACTAAAAGGTACATGCATATACTTATCCAAATCTCTTTGAAATATGTCAAATTAAACTCGTTAGTTTAAGGTTTCAAAATAACTAATTGACTTTCAAGGAGCCTTAACTTACTGAAGAAAACGTTCTATTCTTAATAGCAGTTTCTTTAATCTTTCGACATGTATTTTATGCTAAAAAAATGTCTTTAAATAACTCCGAAAAACTGCTGAAAAATATTTGTGGTGAAAACGTAACAAATATCCGATGGAATATAATATTTTCAAGTTGGCTTCCGCAATGGTGTTTTTTATGAATCGACATTTTTTTTTACACGGTGTTCACCACTTATCAAGGGCCGGAAGCCACTAAGGGATAAGGGTTATTGCAAGTACAGTACGTTAGTGTGGAGATTTGATGAAGTGTTTACTTAAGGGGGCGGTTCATTAGGAATTTGTTAACGTTGGACTTGAAGATATCCAAGTTGTAGTCAGGTGGGAAGCAGGCAGACGGAACAGAGTTCCACAGGCGTGCAGTTCTAAGAAAGAAGCTTTGTTCATGGAATCCACGTTTTGATTTAGGCACAGATAAAGAGTGGAGGAATTTTTTCACAGTGGATTCAGCTAGACGGGTGTTTTTCGTGAAAAATTGTCGAGGGGGGGCAGAGATTGGAGTTCAGACAAGCACCTGCCATGGAAATAGCGATAAAACAAAGATAGGCTCGCAACGTCTTTTCTGTGGGAGAGAGGTTGCAGGGTAGAGAAAAGGACATCCCCCACTAAGCCACGAAGTCTATTTTGTACTCTGTCAAGGCAGGATAAGCTGTTTTAGCAGCTCCTGCTCAGTTATGACAGCAGTATTCCATCCTTGGACGTACTTGGATAGAGAATTGCATCAGTAGTGAGATATCTCCTGGAGAGGTAGAAGGATCCCACCATCTTTCCAGCGACCTTGGCAACAAACTTGATGTACGTGTTCCATTTCAGATCAGGAGTAAAGGTCAAACACGGGGCCTCACCCAGACGAGAGCAATCCCTCCCAATTGATGCCAGATGGGGATCAGAGCATTGTAGATGTAAGGATAGGAAGTATATTATTTATATTTAAACACGGTGTGTTTTGCAGTTGCGTTAAAATATTCTGCAATTATCTGTTAATTAGTAAGAACATAAAAATACGTAAATATATAAACCAACAAATTCTAATAATTATGAAAACTTGGTGTTGGAAGCGTTTTCGTATGCAGATAAAACTATAGTTGACAGAAAATGTATCCATTTAATGCCAGATATTTTTCTATTCGAACTGTAGCATTCGAATGTCAGGTAAATATAAATTTGTTTCTTAAGTGGATCCGTCTCCCATACATTTGAATTTATTACACAACACACAAACAATAAAAAAAACATTACGAAAATATTTATTTAACTAAGTGATGCTTTTTTGATATTCCGCCAGAAGTACAAATAACAGTTTCCGGGATTAGTCCAAAGTATATTTACTTCAAAACGTTATTTCTAATAATGTTTCCATAAACATAATATTGAGTCGGCAAGCTATGAATATCAACGATAACAATATGTCAGAAATGGCTGGAAAAACATTAAATGCCCAGACTTTATTGTCAACTCAACTTTAACGTTCTTGAATAATCTTCATCATTCTCCATCATACAAGCAAAAAACATGGATATAAAATATAAAACAAAGTTCTGTGTCTATCAGCGTGTGTATATAAGTCAACAGACTTACAAAAATCAAAATTTTATACTATCAAAAGATACTGCTATGGCAGTCTGGACATTCCGTAGTGGTGTTTTGGGTTAAAAATTTTGATGTAACCTCAAACTTCAATGTCTCTGGATATAATACTGCTGCACAAGCGTATAATTATTTTCAATATACAAATGGGTTACGCGGCGTTACCTGGCCGTAAGATACGCTTAAATATGATTCGTATTGCGTATTCATTAAAAAAGAAAATCAATTATTATATTGAAACTAATATATGACACGACGATCAAACTTAATTATTTATATATGTATGTATATATATATATACACTTGTGCCCGATATTATTCATACCCCTCGGATCTTTGAGATTTCTATAAGAATATTGCTCAAACCAGAAGGTAGACAATATTAAAGGGATTTCAAACAATAAATCAAGCATAAGTATTTAATTTAAACTCAACAAATAAATAAGTTATGCAAGTTTGAAACATTATACAAAGAAAAACAATAATGGCACTAGTTCAAAATTATTCATAACTCTCTTACTAATAGTCAATAGCATGCCCTTTATTCTTAATAACTGCCTGTAACCGTTTTGGATATTTATCAACAAGGTTTTTACAAGCATCAACACTGATTTTTGACCATTCTTCAATGCAGTAGTTCTCCAAATCCCTCAAATTTCTAGGTTTCCGCTTTTTAACCTCAGTTTTCAATATGTGCCAGAGGTTTTCGATAGGGTTCAGGTCGGGACTCTGGCTAGGCCATTCCAAAACATTAATTTGATTATCCTCAAACCATTTCTTGACTATTTTGGCAGTATGTTTTGGATCATTATCCTGTTGAAGGACCCAGTTTAGTCCTAAATGGAGCTTCTCCGCATCCTGTCTAATGTTTTTCTGGAGTATCTCCAAATATTGCTGCTTCTTCATGGTTCCATCTATCTTGACCAAACTACCTGGACCACTAGCCGAAAAGGAGCCCCAAAACATTAGGCTACCACCACCATGTTTCACCGTGGGTATGGTGTTCTTTGGGTTGTAAGCTTCTCCTTTCTTCCTCCAAACGTAAGAAGCATCCATATGGCCAAACAATTTAATTTTTGTTTCGTCAGTCCACAAAATACTTGAGAAAACGGACTCTGGAGAATTCACATGGGTCCTAGCAAACTTTAGACGTGCAGCAAGGTGTTTTCCGGTGTGCAATGGAGTCCTTCTTGGTCTCCTTCCTTTCAGACCATTTTCATGCAGAGTCCTTTGCAATGTTTGCCTTGATATTTTTATGCCAGAAGACTCCAGATTTTCTAAAATATCCTTAGTAGTGGTGGTTGGATTTGCATTAACACTTCTTACAATATTCCTGGTGGCTCTAGCAGACAGTTTCCTTTTCCTTCCTCTACCTATCAAGTTGTTTGTTGTGTGGTGGCTCTGGAATTTTTTGATGATGCTCTGTACTGTTGCTGTAGGGACCTCAAATTTCTTGGAAATTGACTTGTAAACTAAACCATCCTTATGTGAATTCACAATTTTAGTCCTAAGATTATTACTAAGCTCTTTTTTCTTCCCCATTCTAATAATTTTTATTCTTTTATTGGTTTTCAGTTGATATCATTTTAATTTCTGAAAAATGCAAAAAACGAAATGAAATTAATCAAAGGTTGTATAAAAGCATTCAAAATAAGAATCAAACAGGAAACAAGCAGTCAGAAACTCGATTAATACTGAAAAAATAAGGGGGTATGATTATTTTTGAACATTGCAGATTTTATAAATAGCTGTATATTTCTTTTATTACAAGTATCCCGAGATTTTTAAATGGCGAAAATGATCAGAAGAGGTTTATAAAGAATATGTATCAATATGGACGTAAACAATAAATTCTTACAAAGTTACACCTAATAAACTCAATTTTCAAGGGGGGGGGGGTAAGAATAATATCGGGCACAAGTGTATATATATATATATATATATATATGTATATATATATATATATATATATGTATGCCATCAGTTATAATGGAAACCGAAACATATAACTAAGCTTGTTATAAAAATAATGTCGTTTTTGACGTATATATATCTGATAAAACATTATTTTTGCACTAAGTATATATATATATATATCTATATCTATATATACATATGTATGCATGTATACAAACATGTACACACACGCATATATATATATATATATATATATATATATATATATATGCGTGTCTTTAGATTAATATGATTGATCTATGGGTATCTGCATGTATGTATTTTTCTATATATCTGTGGATAGCGTGTGTAATTCTATATATTTTTCAATCCTATTTTGACGCAAACCTTCTGTATATTTATAAAGTAATAGGGTTCGTGTGTTTCTGTCTGTGTGTACAGCTCTCCATCATCAACGAAATATAAAGGAGGTAAGAGGGTAGATCTCTCCTGGTAGAGAAACATTAGAACCCATTTTAGGATGTTTCTGTTATAGGAGACATAAGAATCTATGCCTAATTTCTTTATATACTAGTCTACAAACCACCCCCATATCGAATGACTTATGCTCATTTGCATATCACATTATATTAAATCTCTTTAACTAATTACCTCGACCTTATTACATATTGGAAATATTCTAATCATTTCAACTGTACTATTTACAAAATCTATTTAACATTTAATTATTTAATATATTTTCATTTAATTTTATATTCGATTTATTTCACTTTACGTATATTATCAAAACAATTCATTGGCGAGGAAAGCTTTATGTTTTGGGATTGTATTGAAAATGTAATGGAAATTTCAATTTCGTTCCGTTTTAATCTTTTATATTTTACTTGCCAATATAATTGAAAGAATACAATTCAACTATCGTAATTTTATATAAATAAACAAAAACAAATATTTTAAAATAAAACTTTATTAAAAAAGAAATAATTTTATTTTTAAATGAAAAAAATCAATTTAGTAAAATAATTGTATTAAACACCCCCAGCCTTGTCAGCAAACCTGTAAACCTATAAAAGTTAACATTTCGAATGTAAACAGTGATTTTTCGATTTTGTTAGCGCTTGCCGCAATTAAAGACAATTAAAACGGAACTAACTTTATTTCCATTCTATTTTTTAAACAACCCCCAAAATATAACGTTCTCTTCCAGTTATAGCCAATGTTTTTTTTAATTAAATAAAACAGGTCAAAATAAACAGATAAGCGCATTTTCTTTTACATTTTTCTTACAACCATTGTCATTTAACCAACTGCAGGATACCGTTACTTTTGTGGGGTTGTTTTGAAAATGGCACGGAGATTATAATTTCGTTCCAATTTAATCTTTCTGGTCGAGCCTATTTCGAAAGCCTGTCTTATCATAGATTTGATCTACAAATAATTTATTACATTTTGATTATTACTATCTTAAGACTTAAAGCTTATATTTATTTCATTTTTCTATTTATATATTGAATTAGTTATTTCCAGTCTTATTTAAACTTAGTGCTTTCTTTAAACCGGATGAACCTTTTATAAAAATATGAGTTTAACGTAAAGAACACGAACAAGGTTTTATTCAACTGAATTTCTTCCAGTTTACTAACAAAATATATAAATTTAAAAGAGATATAAATAATAAAATAAAAAGGTTATGTAATTTAAAAGAAATACACGTACTCACAAAAGCAGAACTTTTTTTTACACATTTTTTTCTTTAAAACCATAACAATGAGACTAACAATTACCTAGATCTTAGTAATTATTTGTTTTAATAGAACTGTTTTAATTGTACTGTTTACTTAGTTAACCTAAGTTGGTATTACATTTATTTTACATTTACTTTTTTTTTAATTATTACTTTTAGACTGTGACGTTTACACCCGGAAGTAATGAGTCACACGTAGGTCGCTTTTATTCATTCCTTTTGGTCAAGATCAAAGTGTAGTATCTGTTCTTCAGATGCTGCACTTCATTTTCTTGTTCTCTTTCGGTGGAGGAGAAATCCTTCACGACTGAGACAATTTTTATTTTTGTACCTTTTCTCCACGTTAAAAAACGACCCTGGTGTCTAACTCTGTCCCGTGGGGAGGCATAGTAAATAGGTACAATATAATTGTTTATAATTGTACTATTCAGAAATATTATTTATAGTTCGTCCATTTCAGTTAGTATACATTTCCTTTACGCTTAATTAATTTACAATCATTAATATCGTTAAACAATTCCGTTTAAAACCGAAATTATGCCACCCAAACGAAGTAGAAACGAAAGTGAGGAAGAAAGAATGGAAAGATTGGAAGCTAATAGACTAAGAGTTGCTGCAATTCGCTCCAATGAAAACAATTCAGATAGAGAAAGACGTCTAGAACTTAACAGGATACGTCAAAGAGAAAGGAGAGCAAGACTGTCAGATTTGGAAAGAGAAACCCAACGTGAAGCTGACAGAACTAGACATGCTGTAAGGCGGTTAAATTCATCACAAGATGAAATTCAAGAAAGGCAAAGATATGCACTGGAAAGAGAAGCAATATTACGATCGAATGAATTATATGAGGTAAGTAGACGTACACAAGGTCAGTTGAGAGTGGCTCAACGACATCAGAATGAATCGGAAACCCAACGAAGCTTTCGCCTATACCAAGGGCAACAACGAGAGGCTGCATGGAGAGAGAGTATGACTTTGCCCCTGCAATTGACAGAAAACGAGGCAGCTAGACAACGAATGACTGCTTTGAGACACCATGAAATAGAACACTGCAATAGAAAAGGATTGCTCTACAACAAAAATGACTCTCTCACTACAGCTGATATAGGAAAAATGGACAAAGTATGTCAACATTGCTCAGCTGTAAAATTTAAAGGAGAAACCCCTGGTTGTTGTTGTTCTTCTGGCAAAGTTGTGCTTGATAGCTTTCCACCACTGCCTCAGTTGCTTCAAGATTTGCTCTCCGGCAATGGTCCCATCTCTAAAGATTTTCTGCAAAATTTACGCAGTTATAACAATTGTTTTGCAATGACATCATTTGGTCACAAAATTGCGGCAGTACATGGGTGGAATCCTTCTTTTAGAATTCGAGGCCAGGTTTGCCACCAGATTGGGAGTCTTTTACCACCTGAAGATGAAACAGCAAAGTTTATTCAAGTCTACTTCTTGGATAGTCTGGAAGAGGAACTACATAATCGGGGACGTGACAGTAGACTCAATAGAGACATTCTCCAAAGTCTGACTGCATTTTTACATGAGAACAACAGCTTCATTTGTCAGCTGAAAACAACAAAGGAGAGGATTGAAGAAGAACACTTGGTAGAACATAAAGTTGTCATAAGGGAAGACCGAAGGCCGCAAGAAGAGCATCCACGGCGATTCAATGCTCCAACAACAACGTATGAGATTGGAATATTAATGGAGAATGAACCAACAGCTAACCGGGATATTGTCTTGCGTTTTAGAAATGATACATTAAAATGGATCTCCGAACTACATCCCCTCTACGATACTTTAATGTACCCGTTAATGTACCCCTACGGTTCTCCATCTTACAACATCTACATGAAGGCGTCCAATGGGCGAAAAGTTACCCAACAGCAATTTTATTCGTAACATTTAATGACTCGGCCTGGAAACTATTTTCTCTGGTACCGAAGGCTATTTCAACAATGGCTAGTGGATGTGTACTGCAAGATTGAAACAGAACGTTTACAGTTCCTGAGGCGTGAGCAACAGACCCTGAGAGCTGACAATTATAGCAACTTGAGAGATTCAATTCTTAGGGAGGATGGGAATCCAGAACAGTTTGGTCAACGAGTTGTACTTCCGGCAACTTATACAGGAGGCCCTCGATACATGTTTGAGCGTCAAAGTGATGTCATGGCATATGTTCGGCGAATGTGCCGAGCCGACCTCTTCATCACGTTCACAACAAATCCAAAGTGGACAGAAATTACAGAAAATTGTCTTCAAGGGCAAGACCCTCAGGATCGTCCAGATATTGTTGCTAGGGTTTTCAGGCAGAAGCTAAAAAAGTTACTTGAATTTATTAAAAAGGGAGGATTTGGCAGGTTGAGGGCTTTCCTGTACAGTATTGAATATCAAAAAAGAGGACTGCCGCATGCACACATCCTCACCTGGTAGGCCCCAGAGGACAAACTTCTACCAGAAAAAATGGATCTCTGCATATCTGCAGAGATCCCTGACAAAGAGGAAGATCCTGATCTTCATGCTAAAGTGATGGCACATATGGTGCATGGACCTTGTGGACCATTTAATCCAAATTGTCCATGTATGATTGACAACAAATGTTCCAAAAAATACCCAAAAGAATTTCTTCAGTGTACCGAGCAAGGCCAAGACTCTTACCCCAAGTACAGGCGAAGAAAACCAGAAGATGGAGGCCAGACTGGTACAATAAGGATGAAGAGAAATGGTCGGTATGTTAATCAAGAAATAACAAACCAGTGGATTGTTCCGTACAACAAGGTCCTCCTTCAGCAGTTCAACGCTCACATTTATGTAGAAATTTGCAGCTCGATCCAAAGCATCAAATATGTCCTCAAATACGTGAATAAAGGATGTGATCAAGCAGTGTTTGAACTACAAAGAACTGATGGAGCAGCTAACCAACAAGGCCAAGTACAAAGTCACATTGTGGATGAGATCCAGCAGTTCCAGAATGCAAGGTATGTCGGCAGTTCAGAGGCGGCCTGGAGGATATTGGAACATCCCATCCATGAATATTTCCCCCAAATTGTACAACTTTCTGTTCATCTTGAAAATGGGCAGCGTGTCATGTTCTCAGCTGATACTGCTCTGGAACGAGCCCAAGGTCCACCGCCTGCCACAACTTTGACAGCATTTTTTCAACTCTGCCATGAGGATTACTTTGCAAGGGGTCTCAAATACGTAGAAGTCCCTGAGTTTTACACTTGGAACAAATCGACAAAGAAATGGATGAGAAGAATGCGTGGGGTACAAGTTGAAGGTACTGAAAATGATGATGTATGGAAGGCACCATGCATTGGGAGAATCTACACGATTAGTCCAAAAGCAGGGGAGTGTTATTTCTTACGCCTGTTGCTCAATGAGGTTGCTGGTCCAACTTCATTTCAAAATTTGCGAGCATACAATGGTCAGGTGTTTGAAACATACAGAGCAGCGTGCCTTGCTCGAGGCCTTCTAGAAAATGACCATCACTTGCATCAAGCAGTAGGAGAGGCAAGTGCCACTCAATCACCTTCAAATTTGCGAAGCCTATTTGTGATAATTTTAACAGCCTGTGAGCCAAGAAATCCTCTTGAGATCTGGATGGCTTTTCGTTATGTAATATCTGAAGACATTCTTCACAGATACAGGCAAGAAGTTAACAATCCAGAAGCAGATTTTAATGAGGACATCTACAATAAAACTCTTTGTCTAATTGAAGAAAAAGTTCTCCTTATGTGCGGTCAACCATTGGCAAGCTATCGATTACCTGCACCAACGCAAGGGAGAGATGAAAGACTCGCGAGAGAGTATCAACGTGAAGTTACTTATAATCTTGAAGAACTTTCCCTACAAGCAGAAAATATGCAAGAAAAACTGACCGATTCTCAAAGAGAAGTTTACAATTCATTCATGGCAATGTTGGAAGCACAAGGTGAAATGAACAAAAACATGATGTTTCTTGATGCTCCAGGTGGTACGGTCAATACTTTTGTAATCAATTTGATCCTTGCAAATATTAGATCCATGAGAAAGATTGTGCTTGCAACAGCATCCAGTGGCATTGCTGCTACTCTACTACAAGGTGGCCGCACTCTTCACAGCACTTTTAAAGTACCCTTGGATACTCATCGAATGGATCAGCCAGTTTGCAAAATTACTGGTAACTCAGCCTTGGCAAATGTAATTAGAGACACCTCTGCAATCATTGTAGACGAAGCCCCAATGACGCACAAGAGTGCTTATGAAGCAATTGACCTAACACTGCAAGACATCACAGGAAACAAGAATCCCATGGGTGGCATTCCAACCTTATTTTGCGGTGAATTCCGTCAAATCCTCCCAGTGGTTAAAAATGGCACAAGGGCTAACATTGTTAATGCAAGTTTGAAACAATCCTATCTCTGGAGGCACGTTATAGTGAAGAGACTGACTACTAATATGAGAGCCCATATCTCTGATAACACAGCTGCAGCAGACTTCTCAAAATGGCTTCTCCAAATCGGTAATGGTCAGTTTCCTATCACTTCTTCGCCTGACACAATTAAGATTCCAACTGCGCTTGGTAAATGTGTCGGTAATCAGAAGCAACTGAAAGACAAAGTGTACCCAGACCTGCAAAACAATGGAAAATCACTGGATTGGCTTGCTGAGAGGGCTATTATTTCGCCATTAAACAGCAATGTGAATCATTTGAACAATTCAATAATGGATGAATTTCCAGGAGACACAAAGCAATACAAGTCAGTTGATTCGGCTACTAATGAATATGAAGCTGTTCACTACCCTGTGGAGTTTTTAAACTCTTTGGAGATATCTGGAATGCCTCCACACATTTTAAATCTCAAAATTGGATCGCCAATCATGATTCTTCGATCCTTGGAACCGCCAAAAACAACAAACGGAACCAGATGTGTTATCACCAGATTGCACACCAATGTACTTGAGGTCACCATTTCCTGTGGTCCCTACAAAGGCGAAACCGTTCTACTGCCAAGGATCCCCTTAGTTCCATCGGACTCAGCACTTCCATTTAAATTCCGGGGACTCCAATTTCCTGTGAAGGTGTGTTTTGCAATGAGCATAAACAAAAGTCAAGGTCAGACATTTAACACCATTGGCGTAGACTTGACATCAGACTGCTTCAGTCACGGTATGTTCTACGTCTCCATCAGCCGGACAGGAAGTTCAGAAAAACTCTACATTCTGGCTCCAAATCAAAGCTGCAGAAATGTAGTTTACCCTGAGGCTCTTCAGTGAAAAGTTCGAGAAATGGATATGAGGAAAAACTGACATGATCTGATTGTGGTAAGTTTTTAGTATTGAATGTGCAAGATAAAATTTAAGCAAGAGTTGAAAATTACTTCAATGAAAAATTTACTATGTAACATCAAGTAACCTTCCTTTTTGATGAAAATGTTTTGTGAAGTTCCTGATTGAATTTCAGTCACTACAAGAGGTAGTTAAAATGTTAATCACCTTATGCAATCGTTGCTCTTACAACATCAACTTACTGGAAAGGTGCCCACAGATTTTGGTACCCGAGTGCGCAACAAAGCTCCGTGCGAAGCACGGGTATCTTTGCTAGTATTATATAAAGGACTTTTTTATTCCTAACCGCCTATTAAGTTTCCATCACCAACCACAATTCAATTAGTCATGTACACTTCGACGTTTTCCACTAAATGGTCGGTCGTAGTTAGGCTCAACTCTCATAATATTCTCCATCTCCGAATTTTGCCAAACGTTCACTCTTTATATCTTCCGAGAAAAACACGCGGTCATTTCCATAGAAATCAAGTATATGTCCCTAATAATCAGTCCGGCCGAAGGCTGGTCATTTTGATACATTTTGGAACTGCTCTGTCGGGCAGAGTTATGGTTTCCCCGCAGTTATATTACGCCATCTTTACAGGCTTTACATTGAATTTGAATTTATTACTTTGTTTTAATTACTTGAGACTCACCTACCTCTTAGTGGCGATGTGGTTTTTACGGCATTTCTTTAGTAGGCTAAGGTATCATTTCTCTATAAGTCTCGGTTTTTAATTGTCATATCGGAGTCATATCTTTTTAGAGTATTAGGAAAGATGAATCATAGAATTCTATAATATTTTTTTTGATTTAGATTAAGACATTGAAATTCCCGGTTCAGCTTTAGAATTTAGTTCTTAGTTGAGACATTACGAGAGCATTAGAGCATTCATAGATTGGAGTTCTGCTATTTAACTTACTAGTTTCAAACGATAGTTAACCTGCGGTGTTTCTCACTTCAATAATTCAGTAATGCTGTGTAGCCGCTTTGTAGCATTGTAGTTTCTTGTTAGCCAGGAAAAATACACTCGCAGCACAAATTCGTTTGTTAGATAGGTGAAGAGGTGGCAAATTAAGCAGCAACTCGATACTGTTGTTGGTTTTTTGACTGATTCTTCTGCCTGCTTGTGTATACCCACTCGGTTTGTCGCAGGTGTTCTAACCTCGGAAGCTGTCAGGTCGACTTCTTACCCATTCAACTCCTGCGACATCAGTTTTGACACGTTTGTTCTATCACTCAGTGCTTTTAGTTTTAGACCGCCCTGCGTGTGTATGTGTATGTGTATGTGTGTGTATGTGTATGCGTGTGTATGTGTATGTGTATGTGTGTGTATGTGTATGTGTATGTGGATGTGTATGTGTGTGTGGGTGTTGTCCTGTGCGTGTGTGCGTGTGTGCGTGTGTGTCTGCACGATCTAAACACGCGACAATAATTGCACACTATATCTTCATTTCTTGTGTGTGCATCCATTTATCTTTAAGATAGTAAACTAATTAATGAGATAATAGATATTTAACTAATTATTTAAAATATTAGATAGTTTACTAAATAATAAAGTAATAAATAATTAACTAATCACATGAAATAATACGAGTCTCTCTGGGGGTTTTTCTTGCGTCATTTATTTTTTCTTTATATTCAATCATTTTAAGCCAAATCCAAACGAAATACCGTAGTCTAATTCGCTGTATGAGAATGAAGATTGCGGAGGAAGTAATGTGACAATCACTTAAGGAAACTGCGATGGCAGTGATAAAAATGTTAATATGAAAGCCAGAGCTGAACTTCTAGTAGATAATATAGCTGCTAGAACGCCTCATAGTTAAACTATTCATGTAGATGGGAGGTGAAGTGAACATGGTCGTGTTGATGAAGAGGAGCTGATACCGATGCAACAGAAAGTAAACAATTGAAAAAAAAACAAAAAAAAACAACAAAGCAATTATATGAAACTCTAGAAATTCAGAATAAAACTAAAATAAATACAAGCCGAGTACGTCCAAAGATAAAGTACTGCTGCCATATATGGACAGGAGCTGCCCAGATATAGCAGCCTATCATGCGTTTACAGAGTACAAAATAGACTTCGTAGCCTAGTGAAGGGGTGCCCTTATTTCTTCCCTGCAACCTCTCTCCCACAGAAGGGTGGTTGCGAGCCTGTCATTGTTTTATGGTTATTTCCATGAGAAGTGCTCGTCTGAGCTCCAATCTCTGGTCTCCCTCGCCAATATTTCACGAAAACCACTCGCCCAGTTAAAACAACTGTCAATAATTTTCCCTATTCTTTATCTGTGCCTAAATCAAGACGTAGATTCCATGAACAAAGCTTCTTGCGTAGACGCGACCCGCCTGTGGAACTCTCTTCCGTGTTCCTGTTTCCCACCTTACTACAACTTGGATGTCTTCAAGTCCAAAATAAACAAATTCCGGATAAACCGCCCCCTAAAGTAAAATACTTTATCAACTCTCCATTACTAACGACTACTACGATATTATCCCATTGACTATTGTACACACAATAACCCGAGTGGCTTCCGGGCCTTGATGAGTGGTGACTCCCATGGAAAAATAAATAAATAAAATAAAAGTCCTCACTTTAAGAATGATATGCGTATGTTTTCTATATTGTCACCATCATTCTTAATGCACATTTGCTAGCAGTGAACGATTGTCGAACATGGGCGTCTGGAAGTCGCAGTGTCATAAAAGGATTTTTTTTTTTACATTTTTTCACTCAAAACGTTGAAGAGCTACGAAGGCGGGAGAGGTACCATTACGACCTTTTGTGTTCAATAATTTATCATTCGATATATTCATCACTTTCTAACTCCACTTTTGCCAGGAAGTTAATTACATATTTCTGCATCGGCGCATGTTTATGACATGTTTTCTCAGAGGCTCACACCGTCAGTATCTATAACAGAGATGTGAAACTATCTTGTCATCGTGCAACAAGTATAGTCATCATAAAAACGACATTTGCCATCTTGATCAATTTGGGCGGAATAAAATAGGATAGATTACTTTTGGAAGAGCCACATAGTTAAACTACTCGTGTAGATAACCGTGATAAAGGAAAGCTGACGATGGCCGCACACAAATTTAACAGGTGGGGGAAAAATACACGGCAAATATTTTAATTTTCAGAGAATCAAGTAATATCCTATTTATCATCTGAGGAGAAAAAAGACAAGATGAAAACAGAAGCTCAAATGTTCTCAATCTTCAGACGTAGATTTTCAATTAAGAAATGTTTTCTTGAATTTGTCCTCAGTCGTGCAAGATTTCCATAAAAATATCTGTTTCATAGAAATTTCGTCCTCAGTCGTACAAGCTCTCCAACGAAGACAATTTTGTTTAAATACTTGTCTGCCAATGAGGACTTTAAAACACACACATACACACACACACACACACACAAGAAAGTTTTCTCTTGAAAAATTATTGGTGAGATTCTACTAGGATTATAAACCCTTTTTCTTTTTTAAAATAATATAGGGACAAGTATGCATTGTCAATTATTTTGGTCCCTGTAAATTCACACTTGCCAGTTCTTCCGTCCGTCCGTTCGTCCCTTCGTCCGTTCGTCTATTCATTCTTTCGTCTGCCCGCACTTTTGTCAATAACTACGCCTCGGTTATTTTTTTTGAATTTTGAACAAGCATTAAACATGATATGAGTAAACTAGATAAATGAACGGATTTACATCACTGTTTTGTGCTCGCACTAATAACTAATTAGCAACAAATGCAAATGTTTTAGCACACAAAGTTTTCCCATGAGGTTCTTAACAATCGATTACCGATAATAACTTTTCAGTGTAAACGTACTCAACTATTCCTATTTACTATTTAAGACTTGTTCATATTTATTACGAGAAACTTCCCACATCACCAAAAGTCTTTCTAAAGAAAATAAGTCACAATTAATTTTACAAACGCATTCCCATTGCCAAAAGTATACATTAACTTTATTTGGCGAAGTGTTGTTTCTCAGTCCAATTAATGTTTGAAATATCCATCTCGACTCTAAGGTATACTTTCATTTAATATAATATGGTGATCGGAAAGTCTTAACATTTTTAAATTAAAAACGCACGATATGTCGAACTGCCTGTACAACTGGCAATAGCTGCCTAGAATATGGTCGATTTCTATACAAATGTAAGCAAGTTCTTGGCGAGCCATTTATTATATACATCTCAGTCGTATGTGGGTTTGTATGTCTGCTAAAAATATTGGTATTCTGTATCAGACCAACAGGAACCATGTACCTTTAACAATACCTACCTCTCGGACACATACTATAAAAAAATTAGAAAAAAAAATCTTCAATTATTTTATGGAAAAATGTCTTGTTTTAAACGGTCAGTTAGAAATCTTCCCATCGACGCTATTTTTAAAATGTACATACGCGAACAGTCGATTACTTGTTTTATTTAAAAAAAAAAAGTTAAATTTACAACGTAATAACATCGGAGACGTCTGGATTTAATCGCTAGAAGAGTGTCCGTTTATGAACTTCGTATACCACGCCGTATATTTTTTCTTTAAATATCGTTTTCTCTTTGCATATCTTTTTTGTTAAACAGTGCCAGGTGGGTGATTTTCAACGATGTCTGAAAAGGAAATTTTGCCTGTGTTCTTTAAAAACATGATGAAAAGTAAATATTTTTCCTTACCTAATCGATTTTCGTCCATTTCTTATTCCAGGCATTGTCTTTATATGTTTATGCTATTCTATTGAAGGAATTTTGCCACTCTATGGTACTCGGAATGTCGGATACTAAAGTGTCCGAAAACTATTTTCGAGCCCTTGTATATATATATATATATATATATATATATATATATATAATTGAGAAATTATTATTATTATTTTATACCTGCAGACACGTATTTTATATTCACGCAAACATCATTATAGGATGACAATTCTTGCCGGTCGGAAGATTTGAATCCAGCCTTGAAACCACCGTGTACTCTGCAAATCCTTTACCTACTTGTGGTACTTGTGACGGTCGTGTAATAGTCATTTTTAGAAGTTATTTGGTATAATTTGATTACTTATGAGGGCAGCTCAACAAAAACTTGTCTTTTACGTTTGATTTGAAGATAATGATACTCTAGTCAGCTGGTTCTGGGGATGACGTTCTGTTCATGTAGTCCGTGTTTAGCTTTGGGTAATGATAAGGAGTGGGCGAATATTTTGATAATGATTTTGGCTAGACGAGTGATTATGTGAAGGATTGGTAAGGCGACCAATAGACTGAAGCACGGTCGAACACTTTCCATGTAAATAGCCATGGAGCAGGGATAGGCTTGCAACGTCTCCTCTGTGGGAAATAGGCCGCTAAGAAGATAGAGTATTTTTAGTATTTAGTATTAGTAATGTTTTTAAATAACTGACCGCGATTTAGTATTAGTAATGTTTTTAATTTACTGACCGCGAAACAAAAATACTAAATTCTCAAGTACCTTATGCCGTAAAAACCAAAAGATGGGATGGATCAACTTAAAAGGTGATATAACAAAAGGGAAATTAAAAAGATGTTTCTTATCTTCAAAGACCTCACTTATCCCCTCCTCGCTCATAACCCCAGCCATGTTACATTCTAACTTTGTAAACGAAATAAGAAAATGTTTTTTTTTTGTGAAATATTAGTTCTCGACGATAATTCTTGGTCTGAAGACGTAATCCCCCAACGCGGCTGATTACAGAAACATGTATGCACATATGTAGCCATCAATGTTTGTATAAATAAATTTAATATATATATATATAGAGAGAGAGAGAGAGAGAGTTAGAGAGAGTATGTTTTTATTTTTGTCAAGGCATAATGATCCTATGTACTATCTGTTTTACATATGGATCACTACTTATCAATGCCCGGAAGCAACTTGGGGATAATGGTTAATGGGTATACATTAGTCATTGTGATGTAAACATAATAGTGGGATTTTTTTTTAATTGGATTACTTAGAGAGACGGTTCATCAAGAACTTGTTTACGTTGGAATTGAAGACAATCAGTTAACAAGAAAGCAAGCAACCAGAAGAAAATTTCACAGACTAGCAGTTCTAAGAAAGAAGCTTTTTTCATGGAATCCACGTTTAGGTTTAGGCACAGATAAAGAGATTGAGAAATTGTTGATAGTGGTTTTGGTTAGACGAGTGTTTTTCGTAAAAATAAAGCGAGGGAGGAATAGATTGGAGCTCAGTCGAGCACTTGTCATGAAAAGAGCGATAAAGCAGAGACAGGCTCGAAACGTCTCTTCTGTAGGAAAGAGGTTGCAGGGAAAAGAAAACGGCATTCCTCACTAAGCTACAAAATCTATTTTCAACTATGTCAAGACGGGATAAGGTGCTTCTAGCATCCCCCTGCCCAGATGTGACAGCAGTATTCCATCGTTGGTCGTACCTGACTTTTATATATGTAGAGAATTGCATCCGGGGTGTGATATCTACTTGAGCGTAGAAATACCCCACCATTTCTACAGCGACCTTGGCAATGGATTTTATATACGTGTTCCATTTCGGATCCGGAGTAAAGCTCAAACCCAGAGGCTTGTTACAACATGAGTCCCCCCCCGCTCCAAAGACGAGCGCCATTCATTTCAATTGATGACAGCTGGGCATCAGAGCGTTGATGTTGTAAAGATAGACGCTTAGTTTTAGATGTATTAAAAGTAAGCAGACACTTCCCCCCCATTGAACCACGTGCTAAAATCAGAGGAGAGAGAGAGAGAGTCAGAGAGAACTTGGTCTTTTATCTCACCTGTGTGTTTAACTGTATGTATGTATTTATGTATGTATGTATTTCTTTCTACCTAAAATGTTCGACAAGGTATCACAATCCTGTGTAGCATCTCCATATGTAATGGAGTGCAGCATGTTCCCATTCCTAAATATCCCATAAATCCAGGCTAACAAAAATATGCGAACCTTAGCAACATGCTTTTTTCCAGAATGTTCTAGTAAATATTCGCATTTAGAATTGACACGTGAAAGACAGACAGACAAACCTGCGTTCTTATAGACATGTAAGGACGTATGTACACAATGTTACACGGTTTAAGATAAAGGAATTTCTCTTCCCAGCAGAATCCAACTTTTTTCTCTTCTTTTTTTATCCGGCGTATTGAATTATCTCAAATACTGGCTTTTGTTATGATATGGTCATTATTTTGCCAATAATTCGTTTCTACCCAGTGGTTATGTTCTCCTGTAGGTTCGTGTATGTATGTATGTATGTATATATGTATGTATGTATGTATGTATGTGTAAATATTTATATATATATATATATATATTTATACTTATTAGCTTAGTTAAAACTATTGAAAGAATATATATATTGTATATATATATATATATATATATATATATATATATATGCGTGTGAGTCTGTTTTCCTCGATTTGTTTTTGTTTCGATATCTTCCTCATTATTTTTTACTTACATGCATCGAAGCACGCACAAAATTCTAGTTGGACCTGCAATGGGGTAAAAAAAAAATCAACGAAGTTTTCTTGTGCAAAGAAAAACACAATTCCTTAGGCTGCATGGTTGTTCCTGAACAACGCTGTAAAAGAAAGCGTGTCTCTTCGTTTCATTCATGTTCAGGCTCGCTATAACAGCTACGAATTCGCGTGCAAACCGATCGTTCAGTTTTCATCCTGCATATGATCGCGTGACTCATAGAGTTCTTTTTTTTTCTTTCTTTTTATCCCTTTCACTCGTTATAGACGATATCTCGCTGCGTGATTCCTTCATTTGTGTTCATACTTTTTTCCTCATAATACACGGGTTTTTTTTCTGCATTGTTTCTGTCTTACGTTTAAGTTTCTTCAAGGTAAATCCATCGTTCTATCTGCCATGTACATAACTCTATTCATCTCACGTCCGCTTACTTATAACCGTTGTATTTTTGTATTACTATATATAAGTAAGAGCGTATACGTATTAGCTTACTTAAAATTATAGAGAGAAAATGTCGTCCATTATAATATACTTATTTATAAGAAAAAAAGACTATTAACATTCCACGGAACTTAATTAAAAAAGTGGGGAAATATAGAAAGAAGAGAGATGGTGTACACCGTGGTCGAATCCTAGATCTGGCAACACTACTCATTGCGGGAGCGAATGAAAGTTTTGTAAAGTAAAAGATGCTGCCTGGTATGAGTTGTCTAGCTCGGTAGAGGGAGTCTAATTTCGAATATCATTATAATCAATATATTGATGTGATAGTGTTATGACACTATCGTTTCCTGTAGAGAGTTTCTTGGTTGAGAAACGTCCAGGGAACGCAATCAGCTCCCCGGGGTAATAAACGATGTCAAACGATAGGTATATGGAAACATCAACGCAACAGATGCCCTCGGCTATAACCGGGTTACATGGGTGTCTTCTGGATTCCGCATTGCGTGGTTATAGACAACATTTCCATGGTCGGCATTTCTGGTTGGGATCACTTGCTGCAATTGAACGCGTGTGCAAATATAGCGGACAAATGCATTTTTCTAAAAAAAATGTATATGTCATTTTACGTTTAACACTGGCGGAGCATATTTTTGTAAAGACCAGTTGAAACCAGACGCATGCAGCTTAACTGCTATGTCGCGTCCGTCGACCCCAGAATGTAAGTCTCGACTCTTTAAAAACATACAATCGTATTTGAATTCTATCTTTCTCGATTGAAAAAGGGAGAAGGGGGTGAAAGAGAGAAATAGAGAAAGAGATAGTTAGATAGAGAGAGAGAGAGAGATAGAGAGAGAGATAGAGAGATAGAGAGAGAGAGAGAGAGAGAGAGAGAGAGAGAGAGAGAGAGAGAGAGAGAGAGAGAGAGAAAGAAAACTTAAAAGGAATGAAATATATATTCATACAGTTTGAATATTGCTTTGTTTTCGTATACCTCGATGACGAGTTCCCCGGATTTGACCTTTCGTTTTTTAGTATCTTAAATCGTTTTGACGTAGTTAAATATTAATATACGACTGTCATTCAGACCCAGCCGGCATGGTCTAACCTTCTGTTGTAGGGGAATCACCCTTTAAACGGACTGTTCTATCAATTATATAAACCATAGACCTTTAGATCCCAGGTGCGGATTAAACACCAGATCGACCCTCGCCTGCGCGGTGACGTTTACTACTCTTTTCAGTTGTAACCTTTTTACGTTGGTGTTCCATTAGTACATTATTTAAACTCTATTCCATTGTTCTGTTTTCTTTGTGGTTTATTGCAAGCTATACCACGTTCACAAACCAACAAAGTACCAGCATGACATGTATTTAACTTCATCACATTCCAGGAGCTTTTTCAACCGGGAAACGATAGTGTCATTGTGTGTGTGTGTGTGTGTGTGTGTGTGTGTTATTTTGCGTGTAACGCTTCCATCCTTTTTTCTCCCGAGTGGTTGTCGTTTAATTGTTACGACATTCCATTTTTTTATGAGACAATAAGCACATTTTTATTCATTTTTACTGAAGAAAAAAAGTGCAAGAGGCGAGGAAATCTATAGTTAGATAGAAATATATATATAAATATATAAGTAGATATATAAGTATAAAAATAGAAATATAAGCATATATATATATATATATATATACAGATAGACATTATATAGAAACATAGGTATATAGCTAGATAGGTATATAGACAGGTAGGCATATAGTTAGATAATTATATAGTTAGATATGTATAAAATGCATAAATACATAGATATAGACAATATATATAGATAGACAGGTATGTAGTTAGATTTATGGAGGAATAGATGGATATATGGTTAGATAGATAGATAGATAGATAGATAGGTATCAATGTATATAATAATGGATACATACGTGCAGTCATGAACAAAGAAAAATGTGCCAAGAGTGAAAGGAGGAAGAAATCGATTTTTCAATATTTTTCCATGATTTTTTGTTAATTTTAACTGAAAATTTCTATTTTGCACATCATTATTATTATAGCATATAATAATAAGTGGGAAAAATAATCCTAAATATGGTAAGACCGCATCTTGACGAGGATATAAAAACAGAATTGCAGGATTAAGGCAGTCCAAAATGACTTACAAGCAGATTTTTTTTTATATTTTAATAAAAAATAAGTGAAAACATCTCTGTCTGTAGTGAAGCGAATTGGTCGAAGGTTCGAAGTCGAATGCTTGCTAAAAGGGAAATCTGGACCTAATCGCCCTAGACCATTCACTTTGAAGGACGACCACAGGCTTAAATTAACTGTTTTGAAGGATTGAAAGAAAACTGATGTTGACCATAGCAAAGAATTCAAAACAGGGGCTGGAAATTCTCTTTCGTGATATACAATATCTAGACGAATGAAATAAATGGGATTTTCTGCTAAAATATGTGCAAAGAAGCCATTTTTATCTAAGAAGAACATCAATGATGGAAATAGATTTTTCCCGTGTTATGGCTAGAAAGATACAGACTGGTTCAGGAAAGTTTTCTTGTCAGATGAATCAAGATTTTGTCTTGTTATTAATGGTCCCGATGCTCCCGAATTGTGCAATCGAGGAAGATTTTCACCAAGTTGCATAAAAACGACAGTTAAACACGGGAATGGAGAGATAATGGTATGGGGAACTTTTACTGCAGCAGGAGTTGGGGAACTTATTAGATGTGAGAAGTCAATCAATGCAAAGGAATACATTCGAATATTAGAAACAGGACTGTTACCAAGTATCCAGAAGCTAGGAATATCTCAGAAGATTATGTTTCAACACCATAATGCCCCAGCACATACTGCTAAAGTCACAAAAATAGTGTTTTTGATAATTCAATTAATGTGATATTTTGGTCAGGACAAAGCCCCAGTTTAACCCTAATCGAGAATATTTGGTCCAAAATATATCGTGAATTGGATGGAAGAACATTTTTGAACAATGACAAACTGTCGGAAGCTGTGCCAAGCGAATGGAATAGCATCTCCTCTTCACAGTTTTCCACTTTGGTTGTGAGCATGTCTAAAAGGATTGATCTTTTTAAGAAATCAAAAGGGATGCGATTTCAATTAAGCATTTATTAAAGTTCTGTGTTATTAGTGTCGGTTAAATGTCTTGTTGATTGTTTTTTGTTCAATATAGCTTTTAGTGCAATAAAATGTATAAAATTTGTTTGCCCTATTTGTTTTTTCCTCACGAGTGTATATATAGTAATCATTAGTAATGATAATTTGGTAAATTTGATAACTTATATAGAACGGCTCATCAAGAACTTATTTACGTTAGACTTAAACACAACCATATTGTAGTCAGCCGGAAAGCAGGAAATATATATATATATATATATATATATATATATATATATATATATATATATATATATATATATATATATATATATATATATACATCGAACCACAACGATAAAATAAAAAACTGTCATGATCATTGTTTTTTTTTTCTTCTTGCGTGCCTTTAGAATACAGGGTTATCCAAACTCTAATTAGACACCGTTTCTTAGTATTTTGTCCGAATGAAATGAAACATTGGGCTCTATTAAGCTTTTTTTAAAATTTTTTTGTTTTTGGTAGCCCCAAATCTGTTTATGATGAAATTCAATATATTACGAACGCTTTAAAGACATTACAATATCCGACCTATTTCATTTCTAACGCGCAGAAAAAAGCCACAAAATATATTCTAATATAGACAAAGAGAAATATAATACAATAGATACTTTCCTACTAAACAGATATCTCTTTATTTCTACCCATACTAATAATACAAAAATTTGCGACATTGTCAATAGACTTGCCATTGATTGGATACAAACAACTTCTTCAACAATAAAACTAACGTATAAAAGCACTCCCCCAAAACCCTCACATCTAACCCCGGCATATACTCTACCACGTGTAATTACTACCACAAAACAGACAAAGGAGAAACACGACGTAATTTAGAAAAGAGACATAAAGAATGGAAACTCCTTAAATGCAATGTTCTGTCATTGTGCTGAACATGATCACTCGTTTGATCATGCAAAACTTATCAAATTCGTTGGAGATAGAGCTAAACGAGGACTTATATAATTTCAAATACTAGTGTAATGTTATTACCCTTTAGGCTGTGATCATAGCGTAGTATCTGTTAACTGTGGCAAGCGGGGGCAAGGGTCAAAACATTATTATTATTGTTATTATATTCTTGTTTATTGATTTGAGCGACGGATGGTCGCTGGATCAGTTATCATGATTAGAAGAAAAAACAATTAAATTGCGGAGGAAATGATTGACGTGTGAATCGCAAAAGGAATGTGAAAATAGAAAATAGATGTAAACATTATTTTGAGGTTTTGAATAAACAAATAACTAGTTGCGGATTATGTTGTTCTGAGCCACGTAATTAGTTTACGTAAGAGAACACTTGATGTAGTTAGTTTTGGAGATATTCAGAGAGTTGAGGATTGACCACCAGAGTAGACAGACGTCTAGACAGGGGTGGACAGACAGCTAGGGAGCGGCCTGTAAGAACAGAAAATGTAGACTAACTGCAGATCCTGTGAAAACCATTTGAGACAACTGTAATAATTTAACTGTAATTAAATTTATATTATAAAAATATAAAGAGTTGTTTAAATGGTTTCACAAATACAAACAGCTGTCTCAATTGAATGGTGCTGATCGCTTCATGGTTCGTCACGGAGCAGCGGAAAGATACAGAAGAACTCTTCAAGAAAAAAGTATGAAGCATGTATTATTCTTCTTACATATGAACTGTAAAAATATCCCGTGTGATAAGTCTGATACAACATAACTCGTTTCACACGTCAATATCATGCTCCCTGGTTAAACAACATACATACGATTTATACGTTTATTATCTGTCTGTTAAAAGAACAATATCTTACATCCACTGGATGACACATTACACTTTTTAATATGACATCTTCTCTAATATAAACCAATATACAACAAGGTTCAAAAGATTACACAAGCACCATCACGCAAAGAAAAGGTTTATACAATTAATCCCTAATTATATGAAATATAATAACCAGAGAGCAAAATATGAAGACATATCCTGGTTAATCAGTCTATATGTCCTTAACCGTCTCTCCTCATATAATTTCAACAAAACAAATGAGATAAAAAGTAAATGTACATGTGCATGTTTATATGAATAACGTTTTAATGTATATATATATATATATATATATATATATATATATATATGTATATATATTTTGACATAGGCATCACCACTTATCAAGGCCAAGAGGTCACCCAAGGATAAGGATTTAAGAGTGTACGGTAGACATTGGACAATATAGTAATCATTAGTAATGATAATTTGGTAAATTTGATAACTTATATAGAACGGCTCATCAAGAACTTATTTACGTTAGACTTAAACACAACCATATTGTAGTCAGCCGGAAAGCAGGAAAACGGAAGACAATTCAGTGCAGTTCTAAGAAAGAAGCTTTGTTCATGGAATCTACGTTTAGGTTTAGGCACAGATAAAGAGTTGGGGGAATTATTGATAGTGTGTACAGCTAGACGATTGTTTCTTGTAAAAGTTTGGCGTAGGGGGACCATAGATTGAAGCTTAGTTGAACACCGTCCATGAAAATAACGATACATCAGAGACAAACTCGCAACATCTCTTCTGTGAGATAGAGGTTGCAAGGAAGAGAAAAGGACATCTCCTACGAGGCTACGAAATCTATTTTGAACTCTATCAAGGCAGGACAAGTCCTTTCTAGCAGCTCCTGCCCAGATGTGGCAACAATATTCCATCCTTGGACGTACCTGGCTCATATAGATAGAGAATAGCATCAGCAGTGAGATATTTACCGGATCGATAGAAAGATCCACCATTTTTCCAGATGCATTGGAAACAGGTTTGATGTACGTGTTCCATTTAAGATCAAGAGTAAAGGTCAAGCCCAGCAATAAACAACCACAGAATTCGCGCATAAGCCTGAGGAGTCCTAGAGTGGATGAAACGCGGAATATTCAGTGTAGCTTAATCGCCATATATATTTTATAAATTACTATATATATATATATATATATATATATATATATATATATATATATGCATAGAATAATCCAACATTTCCACACACACATTTATAAATTCTACCCAGGTTGGGAAGAACTTTAGGAGTTTGACTTTTACACTTGCATGTGGTTTGTGATAGTTATTTTCTGCATTTTTCTTACGAATTCCTTAGGATGTCCCCTGAAATAGGGACGAAACGTTGATTACTATTTTATTACTTCTTGTTTTTTCTTCTCAAATAACATATATATGTGTGTGTACAACTATAATATGAAAAGGCAAAATGTGCGTATGTGTAAATGTATGTGTGTGTTTGCATGCCTGCCAAAAATTATCGACAGACGCGCTGGACCATGACAAAATCGGTATAGTCTGTAAGCTCGAAATTTTGGACGACAAATATCGAATAATAAGCAAAAAACATTAATTATTTTACCGTCAATTTAGCCATTTCTACAAGGCGTGATCGCTCAATCGTCGAAATTTTTTTAAGTTGTTAAATGTTCGCGTCAACGAAGCGGCATAAAACATGTTATGTCGACCGCCTAAGACGTCATAATCGCGGCGAGTGCATCAATAAGACAATTTGCTTTACTTTTCTACCTGTTTTTCCTCCTGCATATTACGGGTACGAGCCTTCAAACTATTCCTATTTTTTGTTTTGTTCAACCAACACCTTTTCACACACCTCCAAAAACCGGGGCAACGCCGGCCACCCAGGCTAGTATATATACATATATATATATATTGATTGCTATATACTGATGAAAAAAATATGTATGAAAGGTTACGTAGAATGCATTTTCTGTCTATTTTGTTCTTTCGCAATTATAGTTATATTAGCATTGGTGGCCGGCGTTGCCCGGGTGTTTGGGGGTTTATGCTGAGAAAAAACACAAAAAACAAAAATAAACGGTCAATTTTTTTATCTTTGGCACCTATTATGACCCCTTAAAATTTATTGTTTTGGGGCTTAAATTGAATTATTAAGAACCTATATCTAAAATTTCAAGTGTTTAGACACAAAATTGTCGGAGAAAGTTGATAGAGTTCTCAAAGGTCAAATTGTTGGACTTTTTCCCCTTAACAGCCAAATTTCTGGCCGAAAACCGTTCACGTAGAAATCTCAGTACCCTGTATATCTAATTTCGAGTCTGTAGACTGAAAATTAACAGAGTTATTGCGAAGGAAAATGTACACAGATACACAGACACACAGACACACAGACACACACACACGTTCACTTTTATAGATATATAGATTAGTATTTTATATCATGACTGTTAAATTGTATCCGCCATGTTGAATCCGCAAGCTAATGTCTACACGCATCATTTCATGCCCGCAACTTCCTGTTTCGTATTTTCATGCACATGTGTGTGTGTTTTTGTGTAACGGGAAAATCGCTGGCATACAATGATAACTCTTATTATTTGCGAAAATAAGAGCACAAGGGAAATTCTAAACTGCCAAAAGACGATTAAAATAATAAATTTTATTACATATGCTTGCATAAGTCGGTGAAAATTGCAAACTGCAAGAAAAAGAACAGAACTTAGGGAGTCAAAGTTCCCTAAAAAGAGATAACAGTTTTATTGACTCCTTCCTGCCAGCACAAATAAACATTCGGATGGCGATAGAGACAGATTCTAAACATGTAAATAATATATTCGCTCTATGTAGCATCTCAACCCGTTTATACTTATACTGCACAGATTCTCTTCCAAATGGTGGCGAATAACAAAATCTAATGTTGTAGAGGAAGGAAGACTCCCACAATCTACCTTTCTTTGTCCAATCTTGAATGGAATGTGCTGGTTTATATATGTCGGAAAATGCTAAGAAATCCGCCTCAAAATCAGACATGCATGTAAGTTGAACAAGATTAATATTGTGTATGCAGGGGAAATATTCTTGCGAAAAGTAGGACAATCTCGTAGTCTATAGCTAGGAAAAGAAATAGCCAAACGAAATAGCCAATATTTACGTAAATAGCCAATATTTACGTAAATAGCCAATATTTACGAAATAGCCAAACGAAATAGCCAAACGAAATAGCCAATATTTACGAAATAGCCAAACGAAATAGCCAAACGAAATAGCCAATATTTACGAAATAGCCAAACGAAATAGCCAAACGAAATAGCCAATATTTACGAAATAGCCAAACGAAATAGCCAAACGAAATAGCCAATATTTACGAAATAGCCAAACGAAATAGCCAAACGAAATAGCCAATATTTACGAAATAGCCAAACGAAATAGCCAAACGAAATAGCCAATATTTACGAAATAGTCAAACGAAATAGCCAAACGAAATAGCCAATATTTACGAAATAGCCAAACGAAATAGCCAAACGATATTAATACTTTTAACAATATGTTTAGTCAATGTCACACAAGCAACGATTGTAATTAAAAATAATAGGAACATATTAAAGGTCGAAATATTTTAAGAGGAATTGAAATCTTCGACTTTTTCGTTAATATAATTATTAATACAACCTTCACAGATAACTATTATTAATGACAACTTCTCTTATTGTTTTTATTTTCGAGTCTAGTCTACTAGGTGAACAAATTGTGTATTAACGTATAAATAAGGTCCACATTTGTATAATTTTAGTAGAAAAGTCCACTTCAGACGCAGAGCAATAAAAGTTGATTTCCTGTAAACATTAGTGTGGACGCCACCCATACAATGTCAAAAACAAACCTCTTATCATTCTCAATGTCCATACCGAACCGTAGAACTCCATGAAAAGATCCAATTTATAAATAAATAATTAGGCTTCCTTTTACGATGCAAACCAAGCAAAAGTTTCGTCAACATATATAACATAAGCAGGGGGTGTAAGGACGGATTCCTAATAATCAAAAAGACACCATTTAAAGAGCAAATTCCCTCCTTATTGAAACTTCAACTTAACTGCACTAAATATAACCGAAATAAAATATTACTGATTTTGTACAAATTAATATAAGTTCTGTAAATATATCCTTAGAAAAATGAGAACCCTCCAAACGATTACTATGAATTGTACATTGATAAAGAGACTAGAAACATCAAATGAATATATAAGCGATGTCTCAGAACCTGAATCTAGCCCAGGAAGGCATTCAACAAACCGATAGGAATAGATAGAAATCAAGTATGGAGTGCGTAATATATAACCTCCGCACGTTTTGCAAGATTTCTCTACACTAGTGTGGCACAGAAGGTTGGGTAGAACCTATCATAGATAAAATATGTCTGAGTGAAACACTTTCTTTCTTTACTTTAACTAGATCATAAAATCTGCGACGTAGTGACCAAAGCGTATAATCTTACCATAAACGTCATTAAAAAAAAGTGTGTTTTTATCATGCAAGTTAACGCTTTGTATATTGATTTCATTGCTACAAGTATTATACACCAACTAGAAAAAGCAAATTTTACATTATTTCCGTTGAGAACAATTTTTAATTTATTTGTAGTATCTTCCTCACAGAGGATTGGACTTTCAACCTCCATGACGGTGTCATTTACAACTGCATTTTACTAACTTATGTAACCTTACACACAATTAGGTTATGCTTAGGTTCCGTCGACCAAAACATTATGGAAATAACACTCCTGATGAGAAAAAGTGGTTCGATTAGTTCAAATAATTACGTATTATTAATCGCCATTTTTTAGCTTTGGTGAGCAATACTAAACATTAAGAAATTAAGAAAAATGATGGTGGCTCGAACATATCTTCATCTATGGTTATGGTGAGTAAGAGTGTTTATTGAGTAAGGAAAACCCAGACACATCTATTATTCATTTTAAATTAACTAATTCTTGCCCACTCATCATTATCGTCGTCATGAACGTTGAGAATTTGTGCCGTTGTGGACGTAGCTAAAATTTTAAAGTTGTACAGGCGGCGAAGCGAATGACTGCTATGTGTATTGTGTTTTTTTATTCATGTTAAATTCACCTGATCGTATCAAACATAATCATCGTCGTCAGGAACATTTATGTTTGGTGCCGTTAAAATTGTATAAACGACGAAGCGAATGTCTGTATGTGTACGAGATTGTTTTTTTTTATACATGTTAAATTCACTTATACGTACCAACCATCATCATCGTCGTCATGAACTTGTGTGTATGCATATGTATGTACATATAACATAATCTTATTGAGAGAGCGATTTGCTCCACATTGGGGAGGTTGAGACCCTTCTGGGACCTGAGAAAGACCGTGCAAATATGCTAAGATTGTCTAATTGAATCCCATACAACGGCAGGTATCACAAGTACTTGAATTTAAACAGACATATGTTTTATTGTTACAATCAGGCATGAGGTTTGTTGTTTAAGAATGAGGGGATCGGAAATGTCAGAACTATGTGGAGATGAAGCCAGACCTATCGTGGCCTCGAGGACATCTGTTTCAGAGGAGGGCTCTCTGAATGACAGAGATTGACCTTTTGGAGTCGTGTAAAAGCAATTTCTGTTTGGCCCCAGATTTTCGAAACTATGGACGATTTGAGGAAGTGCACACACACAAATGTATCTTGTTCAGCAGATCGTCAGCGACCCAACCCGTGACTAAGTATAAAAAGCCAATACCCGCTCCAATACGAAAGATTTTGCGCAGAATCTCGAGACGAAACAGCTCCTCTCCACCGTCCTGATCAGCAATCCAGTGATGAAGAAGAATGATTTGTGAGATTTAAAATGTTTTGGAAACTGAACGATGTACCTATGTAAAAATCTGTACTTTTATGGAATTTACTTTTAGTAGCTAGAGACCATGATTTTGTCTGTCTTGTCTTTCCGGCGCGCATGCGAAGCTTTATTTCTTTTTCTTTTGGGCAGAATTCAAGACCAAGACGTTGAGAATTTATGTGGAGACGTCCCGGTAGACTTGACATCAGGAGGCAGAGTTTCCGAAAAAAATAGAGGTCAGTCCTTGATTTGAACACGGGATATCCCGCCACATACATACGTATATGCAGACGTGTATGTGGGTATGTGCATGATGGCATGTGTGCAAATGTATGTCCATGCATATGTATGTGTACATGCATATGTATGTATTCTTGCATATGTGCGTGCATGTGTTTATTTCCATGTGGAGAGTGATTCCGTAAGCCGGTGTAAAGGCAACCCCTCTAGAAGAAGTAAATCTCTGATAAAAAAAAAACAAAGCGGGAGAGCAGGACCTGCATTAAGCTGGTCTGCAGTTTGATTTGTTGGTGTCTATCTTGCTCTTGTTTGTTGCTGGATCTCAACATTTTGAACCAAGAGAGACACTGAGCTGTCTTACAAAGCTCAAACTCTGTAACATCATCTTTGTATAGATACTCCTCATACATTTGTCTATAAAAATAGTCATGTGGCGATAGAAAAGTTGTTACGAGTGTGGTTCTGAAATGCTGGTAGCATGTAATAATTGATCTGCCATCATTATATGTATGTATGCATGTATGTATGTATGTATGTATGTGTGTACGTATGTGTGTATATGTATTTATGTGTGTGTATTTTACTATAGGTATATACATATGTTTTGTGTGTATATATACATATATATGTGTATATATGCGTATATATGTGTATGAATGCATACATATGTATGTGTATGTATATGTAGATTTATGTATATGTATGTATATATGCATATATGTGTACGTATATGTATGTGAATATTATGTATATGTGTGAGTATATTTTTATATGTGTATATATATGAATATGTATGTATATGTGCATGTATGCATGTATATGTGTGTATGTGAATGTATGTGTATTATCTATTGTGTATGTATATATGTGTGTATACGTGTGAATGTTTATAGATATGTAGGGGTATATGTGTGTATGTGTATGCATATGTATATATGTATGTATGCGTGCATGTATATATATACCAATGTCAGTCTTCAGTGTTATGCCTGCTTGAGCGTGTGAATTGGATAGGAGGGCTAAAAAAGTCATCTTTGGGCAGATGGGTTTTCGCTAACTGAGGTAGTGGCACTCGTCTGAAAAGACGTTGCAATCATCATATATATATATATATGCATATATATATATATATATACTTATACATGTATATATACATATATATATGTGTGTGTGTGGGTGTGTGTGTGTGTGTGTGTGTGTGTGTATTCTACATCAATACTACATACATTACCTATTTCTGTGTGAGATGTAACAATGATAATTCCCGACAGAATAAAGCAATAGTATCTGTCGGCATAAAAAAAATCTCTTATATAGTAATACTTATATATATATATATATATATATATATATATATATATATATATATATATATATATATATATATGTATATATATATGTATATATATATATATATATATATATATATATATATATTAATAGGGTAGCGAAATTTATCAAGAATAGGAAACTAGACCTAATATCTCTAACATTTTTTGTACTTAAGATTAAGGGAGTAGAGTTTGATAAACACTGCTGCGAGACCATGATTTAATATACTTCTTTTGTTTTTAATCCCCAAAACAGGGTTTTATGGTAAACATTTGATCCCTACAGTAACATTATTACTATAGTGAACTTGAGAGGGAGAGCAGGTTTATACATTGATTGCATATGATTAAAGTACTTAATGATTAAATTGTTTTCTAATGAATGATAAATATATGAAAATGAAATAATTTTTAATATATTTTAAAGCTTACAAAACTTGTAAGACTATATATATATATATATATATATATATATATATATGTATATATATATATATATTAACATCAATACTACATGCTAACGAACTAGTATCTGTAGGTATTAAAGAAACTATTATATAGCAATACTTATATATATATATATACGCATATGAATACTTATATATATATACATATATATATATATATATATATATATATATATATATAAATGTTTTTTGTTTGTTTACAAATATGTGGTTTAAGCACTGTTAAATTGGTGGACGGACGTTTGTTTAAATAGATATTTGGACAGGTTATTTGCGGGCATCGATTCCGAGGTCGAGTGGGAGTACTCCCGACTGTCAACACGAGGGGTCTACGTTCCATCCTTGGCTTGTGGGATGTACTAGTCTAGCGCCAGTGATGATTTGTGATACAACAAAACAGGACTGTATGTCGATGACTACAAATATATATATATATATATATATATATGTATATGTATATATATATATACATCGATACTACATACATAACGTACGGGTGGTGTGTGTGTGAGATGTAGCAATATCAGATTATTAGTTTCAGAGTCTATAGGGAAGGAATACCCACACAGTCACACAAATACAACAATATAAATGTAGAGATGCTGAGTAATTCATCGATTTATCAATAAAGTGTCTTTTTTCCAATATTATTGCGAGAATTTCTACTAATCTGATATGATAAACTTAAAATTCATTTTTCTTATCTTTGTTGGAATAATAATGGAAAACGAAAATGTATTAGATATTTGAATATTTTACAAACGTATTTACTATTTATAGGCATTGATTATTTATATTTTTTATCTGGATTAGTTTTTCATTTTGGATGTTTTCCGATGAAACGACTTTACAAATGCAATGTCTTCTACGTTTTATTCTGCCCGAATTAATTTAAATTGATTGTAAATTAAATTGTTATGATGACTGTACTCACACATTTATGAACTGAAAGATTCATTTCTCTTTCATTTATAGTAACATTAAGAACAACTCCTGTTATGGACGTGCGTAAGAAGACATCTTCCAGCGAATAAGTACATGCAAACGCATTGCATCGATTAGCACGAAAATTAATGTTAATGCCAACATAGTTAAGGGGTAGGTTTATCGATTTCAGAGTGGTTACAAGGATATGAGTGACAAAAGTGTCCCGGCCCCTTACAAATTATGAACAAATATATATATATATATATATATATATATATATATATATATATATATATATATATATATATATATATATATATATACTAGCAAAGATACCCGTGCTTCGCACGGAGCTTTGTTGCGCACTCGGGTACCAAAATCTGTGGGCACCTTTCCAGTAAGTTGATGTTGTAAGAGCAACGATTGCATAAGGTGATTAACATTTTAACTACCTCTTGTAGTGACTGAAATTCAATCAGGAACTTCACAAAACATTTTCATCAAAAAGGAAGGTTACTTGATGTTACATAGTAAATTTTTCATTGAAGTCATTTTCAACTCTTGCTTAAATTTTATCTTGCACATTCAATACTAAAAACTTACCACAATCAGATCATGTCAGTTTTTCCTCATATCCATTTCTCGAACTTTTCACTGAAGAGCCTCAGGGTAAACTACATTTCTGCTGCTTTGATTTGGAGCCAGAATGTAGTATCTGTTAACTGTGGCAAGCGGGGGCAAGGGTCAAAACATTATTATTATTGTTATTATATTCTTGTTTATTGATTTGAGCGACGGATGGTCGCTGGATCAGTTATCATGATTAGAAGAAAAAACAATTAAATTGCGGAGGAAATGATTGACGTGTGAATCGCAAAAGGAATGTGAAAATAGAAAATAGATGTAAACATTATTTTGAGGTTTTGAATAAACAAATAACTAGTTGCGGATTATGTTGGTCTGAGCCACGTAATTAGTTTACGTAAGAGAACACTTGATGTAGTTAGTTTTGGAGATATTCAGAGAGTTGAGGATTGACCACCAGAGTAGACAGACGTCTAGACAGGGGTGGACAGACAGCTAGGGAGCGGCCTGTAAGAACAGAAAATGTAGACTAACTGCAGATCCTGTGAAAACCATTTGAGACAACTGTAATAATTTAACTGTAATTAAATTTATATTATAAAAATATAAAGAGTTGTTTAAATGGTTTCACAAATACAAACAGCTGTCTCAATTGAATGGTGCTGATCGCTTCATGGTTCGTCACGGAGCAGCGGAAAGATACAGAAGAACTCTTCAAGAAAAAAGTATGAAGCATGTATTATTCTTCTTACATATGAACTGTAAAAATATCCCGTGTGATAAGTCTGATACAACATAACTCGTTTCACACGTCAATATCATGCTCCCTGGTTAAACAACATACATACGATTTATACGTTTATTATCTGTCTGTTAAAAGAACAATATCTTACATCCACTGGATGACACATTACACTTTTTAATATGACATCTTCTCTAATATAAACCAATATACAACAAGGTTCAAAAGATTACACAAGCACCATCACGCAAAGAAAAGGTTTATACAATTAATCCCTAATTATATGAAATATAATAACCAGAGAGCAAAATATGAAGACATATCCTGGTTAATCAGTCTATATGTCCTTAACCGTCTCTCCTCATATAATTTCAACAAAACAAATGAGATAAAAAGTAAATGTACATGTGCATGATTATATGAATAACGTTTTAATGTATATATATATATATATATATATATATATATATATATATATATATGTATATATATTTTGACATAGGCATCACCACTTATCAAGGCCAAGAGGTCACCCAAGGATAAGGATTTAAGAGTGTACGGTAGACATTGGACAATATAGTAATCATTAGTAATGATAATTTGGTAAATTTGATAACTTATATAGAACGGCTCATCAAGAACTTATTTACGTTAGACTTAAACACAACCATATTGTAGTCAGCCGGAAAGCAGGAAAACGGAAGACAATTCAGTGCAGTTCTAAGAAAGAAGCTTTGTTCATGGAATCTACGTTTAGGTTTAGGCACAGATAAAGAGTTGGGGGAATTATTGATAGTGTGTACAGCTAGACGATTGTTTCTTGTAAAAGTTTGGCGTAGGGGGACCATAGATTGAAGCTTAGTTGAACACCGTCCATGAAAATAACGATACATCAGAGACAAACTCGCAACATCTCTTCTGTGAGATAGAGGTTGCAAGGAAGAGAAAAGGACATCTCCTACGAGGCTACGAAATCTATTTTGAACTCTATCAAGGCAGGACAAGTCCTTTCTAGCAGCTCCTGCCCAGATGTGGCAACAATATTCCATCCTTGGACGTACCTGGCTCATATAGATAGAGAATAGCATCAGCAGTGAGATATTTACCGGATCGATAGAAAGATCCACCATTTTTCCAGATGCATTGGAAACAGGTTTGATGTACGTGTTCCATTTAAGATCAAGAGTAAAGGTCAAGCCCAGCAATAAACAACCACAGAATTCGCGCATAAGCCTGAGGAGTCCTAGAGTGGATGAAACGCGGAATATTCAGTGTAGCTTAATCGCCATATATATTTTATAAATTACTATATATATATATATATATATATATATATATATATATATATGCATAGAATAATCCAACATTTCCACACACACATTTATAAATTCTACCCAGGTTGGGAAGAACTTTAGGAGTTTGACTTTTACACTTGCATGTGGTTTGTGATAGTTATTTTCTGCATTTTTCTTACGAATTCCTTAGGATGTCCCCTGAAATAGGGACGAAACGTTGATTACTATTTTATTACTTCTTGTTTTTTCTTCTCAAATAACATATATATGTGTGTGTACAACTATAATATGAAAAGGCAAAATGTGCGTATGTGTAAATGTATGTGTGTGTTTGCATGCCTGCCAAAAATTATCGACAGACGCGCTGGACCATGACAAAATCGGTATAGTCTGTAAGCTCGAAATTTTGGACGACAAATATCGAATAATAAGCAAAAAACATTAATTATTTTACCGTCAATTTAGCCATTTCTACAAGGCGTGATCGCTCAATCGTCGAAATTTTTTTAAGTTGTTAAATGTTCGCGTCAACGAAGCGGCATAAAACATGTTATGTCGACCGCCTAAGACGTCATAATCGCGGCGAGTGCATCAATAAGACAATTTGCTTTACTTTTCTACCTGTTTTTCCTCCTGCATATTACGGGTACGAGCCTTCAAACTATTCCTATTTTTTGTTTTGTTCAACCAACACCTTTTCACACACCTCCAAAAACCGGGGCAACGCCGGCCACCCAGGCTAGTATATATACATATATATATATATTGATTGCTATATACTGATGAAAAAAATATGTATGAAAGGTTACGTAGAATGCATTTTCTGTCTATTTTGTTCTTTCGCAATTATAGTTATATTAGCATTGGTGGCCGGCGTTGCCCGGGTGTTTGGGGGTTTATGCTGAGAAAAAACACAAAAAACAAAAATAAACGGTCAATTTTTTTATCTTTGGCACCTATTATGACCCCTTAAAATTTATTGTTTTGGGGCTTAAATTGAATTATTAAGAACCTATATCTAAAATTTCAAGTGTTTAGACACAAAATTGTCGGAGAAAGTTGATAGAGTTCTCAAAGGTCAAATTGTTGGACTTTTTCCCCTTAACAGCCAAATTTCTGGCCGAAAACCGTTCACGTAGAAATCTCAGTACCCTGTATATCTAATTTCGAGTCTGTAGACTGAAAATTAACAGAGTTATTGCGAAGGAAAATGTACACAGATACACAGACATACACAGACACACAGACACACACACACGTTCACTTTTATAGATATATAGATTAGTATTTTATATCATGACTGTTAAATTGTATCCGCCATGTTGAATCCGCAAGCTAATGTCTACACGCATCATTTCATGCCCGCAACTTCCTGTTTCGTATTTTCATGCACATGTGTGTGTGTTTTTGTGTAACGGGAAAATCGCTGGCATACAATGATAACTCTTATTATTTGCGAAAATAAGAGCACAAGGGAAATTCTAAACTGCCAAAAGACGATTAAAATAATAAATTTTATTACATATGCTTGCATAAGTCGGTGAAAATTGCAAACTGCAAGAAAAAGAACAGAACTTAGGGAGTCAAAGTTCCCTAAAAAGAGATAACAGTTTTATTGACTCCTTCCTGCCAGCACAAATAAACATTCGGATGGCGATAGAGACAGATTCTAAACATGTAAATAATATATTCGCTCTATGTAGCATCTCAACCCGTTTATACTTATACTGCACAGATTCTCTTCCAAATGGTGGCGAATAACAAAATCTAATGTTGTAGAGGAAGGAAGACTCCCACAATCTACCTTTCTTTGTCCAATCTTGAATGGAATGTGCTGGTTTATATATGTCGGAAAATGCTAAGAAATCCGCCTCAAAATCAGACATGCATGTAAGTTGAACAAGATTAATATTGTGTATGCAGGGGAAATATTCTTGCGAAAAGTAGGACAATCTCGTAGTCTATAGCTAGGAAAAGAAATAGCCAAACGAAATAGCCAATATTTACGTAAATAGCCAATATTTACGTAAATAGCCAATATTTACGAAATAGCCAAACGAAATAGCCAAACGAAATAGCCAATATTTACGAAATAGCCAAACGAAATAGCCAAACGAAATAGCCAATATTTACGAAATAGCCAAACGAAATAGCCAAACGAAATAGCCAATATTTACGAAATAGCCAAACGAAATAGCCAAACGAAATAGCCAATATTTACGAAATAGCCAAACGAAATAGCCAAACGAAATAGCCAATATTTACGAAATAGCCAAACGAAATAGCCAAACGAAATAGCCAATATTTACGAAATAGTCAAACGAAATAGCCAAACGAAATAGCCAATATTTACGAAATAGCCAAACGAAATAGCCAAACGATATTAATACTTTTAACAATATGTTTAGTCAATGTCACACAAGCAACGATTGTAATTAAAAATAATAGGAACATATTAAAGGTCGAAATATTTTAAGAGGAATTGAAATCTTCGACTTTTTCGTTAATATAATTATTAATACAACCTTCACAGATAACTATTATTAATGACAACTTCTCTTATTGTTTTTATTTTCGAGTCTAGTCTACTAGGTGAACAAATTGTGTATTAACGTATAAATAAGGTCCACATTTGTATAATTTTAGTAGAAAAGTCCACTTCAGACGCAGAGCAATAAAAGTTGATTTCCTGTAAACATTAGTGTGGACGCCACCCATACAATGTCAAAAACAAACCTCTTATCATTCTCAATGTCCATACCGAACCGTAGAACTCCATGAAAAGATCCAATTTATAAATAAATAATTAGGCTTCCTTTTACGATGCAAACCAAGCAAAAGTTTCGTCAACATATATAACATAAGCAGGGGGTGTAAGGACGGATTCCTAATAATCAAAAAGACACCATTTAAAGAGCAAATTCCCTCCTTATTGAAACTTCAACTTAACTGCACTAAATATAACCGAAATAAAATATTACTGATTTTGTACAAATTAATATAAGTTCTGTAAATATATCCTTAGAAAAATGAGAACCCTCCAAACGATTACTATGAATTGTACATTGATAAAGAGACTAGAAACATCAAATGAATATATAAGCGATGTCTCAGAACCTGAATCTAGCCCAGGAAGGCATTCAACAAACCGATAGGAATAGATAGAAATCAAGTATGGAGTGCGTAATATATAACCTCCGCACGTTTTGCAAGATTTCTCTACACTAGTGTGGCACAGAAGGTTGGGTAGAACCTATCATAGATAAAATATGTCTGAGTGAAACACTTTCTTTCTTTACTTTAACTAGATCATAAAATCTGCGACGTAGTGACCAAAGCGTATAATCTTACCATAAACGTCATTAAAAAAAAGTGTGTTTTTATCATGCAAGTTAACGCTTTGTATATTGATTTCATTGCTACAAGTATTATACACCAACTAGAAAAAGCAAATTTTACATTATTTCCGTTGAGAACAATTTTTAATTTATTTGTAGTATCTTCCTCACAGAGGATTGGACTTTCAACCTCCATGACGGTGTCATTTACAACTGCATTTTACTAACTTATGTAACCTTACACACAATTAGGTTATGCTTAGGTTCCGTCGACCAAAACATTATGGAAATAACACTCCTGATGAGAAAAAGTGGTTCGATTAGTTCAAATAATTACGTATTATTAATCGCCATTTTTTAGCTTTGGTGAGCAATACTAAACATTAAGAAATTAAGAAAAATGATGGTGGCTCGAACATATCTTCATCTATGGTTATGGTGAGTAAGAGTGTTTATTGAGTAAGGAAAACCCAGACACATCTATTATTCATTTTAAATTAACTAATTCTTGCCCACTCATCATTATCGTCGTCATGAACGTTGAGAATTTGTGCCGTTGTGGACGTAGCTAAAATTTTAAAGTTGTACAGGCGGCGAAGCGAATGACTGCTATGTGTATTGTGTTTTTTTATTCATGTTAAATTCACCTGATCGTATCAAACATAATCATCGTCGTCAGGAACATTTATGTTTGGTGCCGTTAAAATTGTATAAACGACGAAGCGAATGTCTGTATGTGTACGAGATTGTTTTTTTTTATACATGTTAAATTCACTTATACGTACCAACCATCATCATCGTCGTCATGAACTTGTGTGTATGCATATGTATGTACATATAACATAATCTTATTGAGAGAGCGATTTGCTCCACATTGGGGAGGTTGAGACCCTTCTGGGACCTGAGAAAGACCGTGCAAATATGCTAAGATTGTCTAATTGAATCCCATACAACGGCAGGTATCACAAGTACTTGAATTTAAACAGACATATGTTTTATTGTTACAATCAGGCATGAGGTTTGTTGTTTAAGAATGAGGGGATCGGAAATGTCAGAACTATGTGGAGATGAAGCCAGACCTATCGTGGCCTCGAGGACATCTGTTTCAGAGGAGGGCTCTCTGAATGACAGAGATTGACCTTTTGGAGTCGTGTAAAAGCAATTTCTGTTTGGCCCCAGATTTTCGAAACTATGGACGATTTGAGGAAGTGCACACACACAAATGTATCTTGTTCAGCAGATCGTCAGCGACCCAACCCGTGACTAAGTATAAAAAGCCAATACCCGCTCCAATACGAAAGATTTTGCGCAGAATCTCGAGACGAAACAGCTCCTCTCCACCGTCCTGATCAGCAATCCAGTGATGAAGAAGAATGATTTGTGAGATTTAAAATGTTTTGGAAACTGAACGATGTACCTATGTAAAAATCTGTACTTTTATGGAATTTACTTTTAGTAGCTAGAGACCATGATTTTGTCTGTCTTGTCTTTCCGGCGCGCATGCGAAGCTTTATTTCTTTTTCTTTTGGGCAGAATTCAAGACCAAGACGTTGAGAATTTATGTGGAGACGTCCCGGTAGACTTGACATCAGGAGGCAGAGTTTCCGAAAAAAATAGAGGTCAGTCCTTGATTTGAACACGGGATATCCCGCCACATACATACGTATATGCAGACGTGTATGTGGGTATGTGCATGATGGCATGTGTGCAAATGTATGTCCATGCATATGTATGTGTACATGCATATGTATGTATTCTTGCATATGTGCGTGCATGTGTTTATTTCCATGTGGAGAGTGATTCCGTAAGCCGGTGTAAAGGCAACCCCTCTAGAAGAAGTAAATCTCTGATAAAAAAAAAACAAAGCGGGAGAGCAGGACCTGCATTAAGCTGGTCTGCAGTTTGATTTGTTGGTGTCTATCTTGCTCTTGTTTGTTGCTGGATCTCAACATTTTGAACCAAGAGAGACACTGAGCTGTCTTACAAAGCTCAAACTCTGTAACATCATCTTTGTATAGATACTCCTCATACATTTGTCTATAAAAATAGTCATGTGGCGATAGAAAAGTTGTTACGAGTGTGGTTCTGAAATGCTGGTAGCATGTAATAATTGATCTGCCATCATTATATGTATGTATGCATGTATGTATGTATGTATGTATGTGTGTACGTATGTGTGTATATGTATTTATGTGTGTGTATTTTACTATAGGTATATACATATGTTTTGTGTGTATATATACATATATATGTGTATATATGCGTATATATGTGTATGAATGCATACATATGTATGTGTATGTATATGTAGATTTATGTATATGTATGTATATATGCATATATGTGTACGTATATGTATGTGAATATTATGTATATGTGTGAGTATATTTTTATATGTGTATATATATGAATATGTATGTATATGTGCATGTATGCATGTATATGTGTGTATGTGAATGTATGTGTATTATCTATTGTGTATGTATATATGTGTGTATACGTGTGAATGTTTATAGATATGTAGGGGTATATGTGTGTATGTGTATGCATATGTATATATGTATGTATGCGTGCATGTATATATATACCAATGTCAGTCTTCAGTGTTATGCCTGCTTGAGCGTGTGAATTGGATAGGAGGGCTAAAAAAGTCATCTTTGGGCAGATGGGTTTTCGCTAACTGAGGTAGTGGCACTCGTCTGAAAAGACGTTGCAATCATCATATATATATATATATGCATATATATATATATATATATACTTATACATGTATATATACATATATATATGTGTGTGTGTGGGTGTGTGTGTGTGTGTGTGTGTGTGTGTATTCTACATCAATACTACATACATTACCTATTTCTGTGTGAGATGTAACAATGATAATTCCCGACAGAATAAAGCAATAGTATCTGTCGGCATAAAAAAAATCTCTTATATAGTAATACTTATATATATATATATATATATATATATATATATATATATATATATATATATATGTATATATATATGTATATATATATATATATATATATATATATATTAATAGGGTAGCGAAATTTATCAAGAATAGGAAACTAGACCTAATATCTCTAACATTTTTTGTACTTAAGATTAAGGGAGTAGAGTTTGATAAACACTGCTGCGAGACCATGATTTAATATACTTCTTTTGTTTTTAATCCCCAAAACAGGGTTTTATGGTAAACATTTGATCCCTACAGTAACATTATTACTATAGTGAACTTGAGAGGGAGAGCAGGTTTATACATTGATTGCATATGATTAAAGTACTTAATGATTAAATTGTTTTCTAATGAATGATAAATATATGAAAATGAAATAATTTTTAATATATTTTAAAGCTTACAAAACTTGTAAGACTATATATATATATATATATATATATATATATGTATATATATATATATATTAACATCAATACTACATGCTAACGAACTAGTATCTGTAGGTATTAAAGAAACTATTATATAGCAATACTTATATATATATATATATACGCATATGAATACTTATATATATATACATATATATATATATATATATATATATATATATATATATAAATGTTTTTTGTTTGTTTACAAATATGTGGTTTAAGCACTGTTAAATTGGTGGACGGACGTTTGTTTAAATAGATATTTGGACAGGTTATTTGCGGGCATCGATTCCGAGGTCGAGTGGGAGTACTCCCGACTGTCAACACGAGGGGTCTACGTTCCATCCTTGGCTTGTGGGATGTACTAGTCTAGCGCCAGTGATGATTTGTGATACAACAAAACAGGACTGTATGTCGATGACTACAAATATATATATATATATATATATATATATGTATATGTATATATATATATACATCGATACTACATACATAACGTACGGGTGGTGTGTGTGTGAGATGTAGCAATATCAGATTATTAGTTTCAGAGTCTATAGGGAAGGAATACCCACACAGTCACACAAATACAACAATATAAATGTAGAGATGCTGAGTAATTCATCGATTTATCAATAAAGTGTCTTTTTTCCAATATTATTGCGAGAATTTCTACTAATCTGATATGATAAACTTAAAATTCATTTTTCTTATCTTTGTTGGAATAATAATGGAAAACGAAAATGTATTAGATATTTGAATATTTTACAAACGTATTTACTATTTATAGGCATTGATTATTTATATTTTTTATCTGGATTAGTTTTTCATTTTGGATGTTTTCCGATGAAACGACTTTACAAATGCAATGTCTTCTACGTTTTATTCTGCCCGAATTAATTTAAATTGATTGTAAATTAAATTGTTATGATGACTGTACTCACACATTTATGAACTGAAAGATTCATTTCTCTTTCATTTATAGTAACATTAAGAACAACTCCTGTTATGGACGTGCGTAAGAAGACATCTTCCAGCGAATAAGTACATGCAAACGCATTGCATCGATTAGCACGAAAATTAATGTTAATGCCAACATAGTTAAGGGGTAGGTTTATCGATTTCAGAGTGGTTACAAGGATATGAGTGACAAAAGTGTCCCGGCCCCTTACAAATTATGAACAAATATATATATATATATATATATATATATATATATATATATATATATATATATATATATATATATATATATATACTAGCAAAGATACCCGTGCTTCGCACGGAGCTTTGTTGCGCACTCGGGTACCAAAATCTGTGGGCACCTTTCCAGTAAGTTGATGTTGTAAGAGCAACGATTGCATAAGGTGATTAACATTTTAACTACCTCTTGTAGTGACTGAAATTCAATCAGGAACTTCACAAAACATTTTCATCAAAAAGGAAGGTTACTTGATGTTACATAGTAAATTTTTCATTGAAGTCATTTTCAACTCTTGCTTAAATTTTATCTTGCACATTCAATACTAAAAACTTACCACAATCAGATCATGTCAGTTTTTCCTCATATCCATTTCTCGAACTTTTCACTGAAGAGCCTCAGGGTAAACTACATTTCTGCTGCTTTGATTTGGAGCCAGAATGTAGTATCTGTTAACTGTGGCAAGCGGGGGCAAGGGTCAAAACATTATTATTATTGTTATTATATTCTTGTTTATTGATTTGAGCGACGGATGGTCGCTGGATCAGTTATCATGATTAGAAGAAAAAACAATTAAATTGCGGAGGAAATGATTGACGTGTGAATCGCAAAAGGAATGTGAAAATAGAAAATAGATGTAAACATTATTTTGAGGTTTTGAATAAACAAATAACTAGTTGCGGATTATGTTGTTCTGAGCCACGTAATTAGTTTACGTAAGAGAACACTTGATGTAGTTAGTTTTGGAGATATTCAGAGAGTTGAGGATTGACCACCAGAGTAGACAGACGTCTAGACAGGGGTGGACAGACAGCTAGGGAGCGGCCTGTAAGAACAGAAAATGTAGACTAACTGCAGATCCTGTGAAAACCATTTGAGACAACTGTAATAATTTAACTGTAATTAAATTTATATTATAAAAATATAAAGAGTTGTTTAAATGGTTTCACAAATACAAACAGCTGTCTCAATTGAATGGTGCTGATCGCTTCATGGTTCGTCACGGAGCAGCGGAAAGATACAGAAGAACTCTTCAAGAAAAAAGTATGAAGCATGTATTATTCTTCTTACATATGAACTGTAAAAATATCCCGTGTGATAAGTCTGATACAACATAACTCGTTTCACACGTCAATATCATGCTCCCTGGTTAAACAACATACATACGATTTATACGTTTATTATCTGTCTGTTAAAAGAACAATATCTTACATCCACTGGATGACACATTACACTTTTTAATATGACATCTTCTCTAATATAAACCAATATACAACAAGGTTCAAAAGATTACACAAGCACCATCACGCAAAGAAAAGGTTTATACAATTAATCCCTAATTATATGAAATATAATAACCAGAGAGCAAAATATGAAGACATATCCTGGTTAATCAGTCTATATGTCCTTAACCGTCTCTCCTCATATAATTTCAACAAAACAAATGAGATAAAAAGTAAATGTACATGTGCATGTTTATATGAATAACGTTTTAATGTATATATATATATATATATATATATATATATATATATATATGTATATATATTTTGACATAGGCATCACCACTTATCAAGGCCAAGAGGTCACCCAAGGATAAGGATTTAAGAGTGTACGGTAGACATTGGACAATATAGTAATCATTAGTAATGATAATTTGGTAAATTTGATAACTTATATAGAACGGCTCATCAAGAACTTATTTACGTTAGACTTAAACACAACCATATTGTAGTCAGCCGGAAAGCAGGAAAACGGAAGACAATTCAGTGCAGTTCTAAGAAAGAAGCTTTGTTCATGGAATCTACGTTTAGGTTTAGGCACAGATAAAGAGTTGGGGGAATTATTGATAGTGTGTACAGCTAGACGATTGTTTCTTGTAAAAGTTTGGCGTAGGGGGACCATAGATTGAAGCTTAGTTGAACACCGTCCATGAAAATAACGATACATCAGAGACAAACTCGCAACATCTCTTCTGTGAGATAGAGGTTGCAAGGAAGAGAAAAGGACATCTCCTACGAGGCTACGAAATCTATTTTGAACTCTATCAAGGCAGGACAAGTCCTTTCTAGCAGCTCCTGCCCAGATGTGGCAACAATATTCCATCCTTGGACGTACCTGGCTCATATAGATAGAGAATAGCATCAGCAGTGAGATATTTACCGGATCGATAGAAAGATCCACCATTTTTCCAGATGCATTGGAAACAGGTTTGATGTACGTGTTCCATTTAAGATCAAGAGTAAAGGTCAAGCCCAGCAATAAACAACCACAGAATTCGCGCATAAGCCTGAGGAGTCCTAGAGTGGATGAAACGCGGAATATTCAGTGTAGCTTAATCGCCATATATATTTTATAAATTACTATATATATATATATATATATATATATATATATATATATGCATAGAATAATCCAACATTTCCACACACACATTTATAAATTCTACCCAGGTTGGGAAGAACTTTAGGAGTTTGACTTTTACACTTGCATGTGGTTTGTGATAGTTATTTTCTGCATTTTTCTTACGAATTCCTTAGGATGTCCCCTGAAATAGGGACGAAACGTTGATTACTATTTTATTACTTCTTGTTTTTTCTTCTCAAATAACATATATATGTGTGTGTACAACTATAATATGAAAAGGCAAAATGTGCGTATGTGTAAATGTATGTGTGTGTTTGCATGCCTGCCAAAAATTATCGACAGACGCGCTGGACCATGACAAAATCGGTATAGTCTGTAAGCTCGAAATTTTGGACGACAAATATCGAATAATAAGCAAAAAACATTAATTATTTTACCGTCAATTTAGCCATTTCTACAAGGCGTGATCGCTCAATCGTCGAAATTTTTTTAAGTTGTTAAATGTTCGCGTCAACGAAGCGGCATAAAACATGTTATGTCGACCGCCTAAGACGTCATAATCGCGGCGAGTGCATCAATAAGACAATTTGCTTTACTTTTCTACCTGTTTTTCCTCCTGCATATTACGGGTACGAGCCTTCAAACTATTCCTATTTTTTGTTTTGTTCAACCAACACCTTTTCACACACCTCCAAAAACCGGGGCAACGCCGGCCACCCAGGCTAGTATATATACATATATATATATATTGATTGCTATATACTGATGAAAAAAATATGTATGAAAGGTTACGTAGAATGCATTTTCTGTCTATTTTGTTCTTTCGCAATTATAGTTATATTAGCATTGGTGGCCGGCGTTGCCCGGGTGTTTGGGGGTTTATGCTGAGAAAAAACACAAAAAACAAAAATAAACGGTCAATTTTTTTATCTTTGGCACCTATTATGACCCCTTAAAATTTATTGTTTTGGGGCTTAAATTGAATTATTAAGAACCTATATCTAAAATTTCAAGTGTTTAGACACAAAATTGTCGGAGAAAGTTGATAGAGTTCTCAAAGGTCAAATTGTTGGACTTTTTCCCCTTAACAGCCAAATTTCTGGCCGAAAACCGTTCACGTAGAAATCTCAGTACCCTGTATATCTAATTTCGAGTCTGTAGACTGAAAATTAACAGAGTTATTGCGAAGGAAAATGTACACAGATACACAGACATACACAGACACACAGACACACACACACGTTCACTTTTATAGATATATAGATTAGTATTTTATATCATGACTGTTAAATTGTATCCGCCATGTTGAATCCGCAAGCTAATGTCTACACGCATCATTTCATGCCCGCAACTTCCTGTTTCGTATTTTCATGCACATGTGTGTGTGTTTTTGTGTAACGGGAAAATCGCTGGCATACAATGATAACTCTTATTATTTGCGAAAATAAGAGCACAAGGGAAATTCTAAACTGCCAAAAGACGATTAAAATAATAAATTTTATTACATATGCTTGCATAAGTCGGTGAAAATTGCAAACTGCAAGAAAAAGAACAGAACTTAGGGAGTCAAAGTTCCCTAAAAAGAGATAACAGTTTTATTGACTCCTTCCTGCCAGCACAAATAAACATTCGGATGGCGATAGAGACAGATTCTAAACATGTAAATAATATATTCGCTCTATGTAGCATCTCAACCCGTTTATACTTATACTGCACAGATTCTCTTCCAAATGGTGGCGAATAACAAAATCTAATGTTGTAGAGGAAGGAAGACTCCCACAATCTACCTTTCTTTGTCCAATCTTGAATGGAATGTGCTGGTTTATATATGTCGGAAAATGCTAAGAAATCCGCCTCAAAATCAGACATGCATGTAAGTTGAACAAGATTAATATTGTGTATGCAGGGGAAATATTCTTGCGAAAAGTAGGACAATCTCGTAGTCTATAGCTAGGAAAAGAAATAGCCAAACGAAATAGCCAATATTTACGTAAATAGCCAATATTTACGTAAATAGCCAATATTTACGAAATAGCCAAACGAAATAGCCAAACGAAATAGCCAATATTTACGAAATAGCCAAACGAAATAGCCAAACGAAATAGCCAATATTTACGAAATAGCCAAACGAAATAGCCAAACGAAATAGCCAATATTTACGAAATAGCCAAACGAAATAGCCAAACGAAATAGCCAATATTTACGAAATAGCCAAACGAAATAGCCAAACGAAATAGCCAATATTTACGAAATAGCCAAACGAAATAGCCAATATTTACGAAATAGTCAAACGAAATAGCCAAACGAAATAGCCAATATTTACGAAATAGCCAAACGAAATAGCCAAACGATATTAATACTTTTAACAATATGTTTAGTCAATGTCACACAAGCAACGATTGTAATTAAAAATAATAGGAACATATTAAAGGTCGAAATATTTTAAGAGGAATTGAAATCTTCGACTTTTTCGTTAATATAATTATTAATACAACCTTCACAGATAACTATTATTAATGACAACTTCTCTTATTGTTTTTATTTTCGAGTCTAGTCTACTAGGTGAACAAATTGTGTATTAACGTATAAATAAGGTCCACATTTGTATAATTTTAGTAGAAAAGTCCACTTCAGACGCAGAGCAATAAAAGTTGATTTCCTGTAAACATTAGTGTGGACGCCACCCATACAATGTCAAAAACAAACCTCTTATCATTCTCAATGTCCATACCGAACCGTAGAACTCCATGAAAAGATCCAATTTATAAATAAATAATTAGGCTTCCTTTTACGATGCAAACCAAGCAAAAGTTTCGTCAACATATATAACATAAGCAGGGGGTGTAAGGACGGATTCCTAATAATCAAAAAGACACCATTTAAAGAGCAAATTCCCTCCTTATTGAAACTTCAACTTAACTGCACTAAATATAACCGAAATAAAATATTACTGATTTTGTACAAATTAATATAAGTTCTGTAAATATATCCTTAGAAAAATGAGAACCCTCCAAACGATTACTATGAATTGTACATTGATAAAGAGACTAGAAACATCAAATGAATATATAAGCGATGTCTCAGAACCTGAATCTAGCCCAGGAAGGCATTCAACAAACCGATAGGAATAGATAGAAATCAAGTATGGAGTGCGTAATATATAACCTCCGCACGTTTTGCAAGATTTCTCTACACTAGTGTGGCACAGAAGGTTGGGTAGAACCTATCATAGATAAAATATGTCTGAGTGAAACACTTTCTTTCTTTACTTTAACTAGATCATAAAATCTGCGACGTAGTGACCAAAGCGTATAATCTTACCATAAACGTCATTAAAAAAAAGTGTGTTTTTATCATGCAAGTTAACGCTTTGTATATTGATTTCATTGCTACAAGTATTATACACCAACTAGAAAAAGCAAATTTTACATTATTTCCGTTGAGAACAATTTTTAATTTATTTGTAGTATCTTCCTCACAGAGGATTGGACTTTCAACCTCCATGACGGTGTCATTTACAACTGCATTTTACTAACTTATGTAACCTTACACACAATTAGGTTATGCTTAGGTTCCGTCGACCAAAACATTATGGAAATAACACTCCTGATGAGAAAAAGTGGTTCGATTAGTTCAAATAATTACGTATTATTAATCGCCATTTTTTAGCTTTGGTGAGCAATACTAAACATTAAGAAATTAAGAAAAATGATGGTGGCTCGAACATATCTTCATCTATGGTTATGGTGAGTAAGAGTGTTTATTGAGTAAGGAAAACCCAGACACATCTATTATTCATTTTAAATTAACTAATTCTTGCCCACTCATCATTATCGTCGTCATGAACGTTGAGAATTTGTGCCGTTGTGGACGTAGCTAAAATTTTAAAGTTGTACAGGCGGCGAAGCGAATGACTGCTATGTGTATTGTGTTTTTTTATTCATGTTAAATTCACCTGATCGTATCAAACATAATCATCGTCGTCAGGAACATTTATGTTTGGTGCCGTTAAAATTGTATAAACGACGAAGCGAATGTCTGTATGTGTACGAGATTGTTTTTTTTTATACATGTTAAATTCACTTATACGTACCAACCATCATCATCGTCGTCATGAACTTGTGTGTATGCATATGTATGTACATATAACATAATCTTATTGAGAGAGCGATTTGCTCCACATTGGGGAGGTTGAGACCCTTCTGGGACCTGAGAAAGACCGTGCAAATATGCTAAGATTGTCTAATTGAATCCCATACAACGGCAGGTATCACAAGTACTTGAATTTAAACAGACATATGTTTTATTGTTACAATCAGGCATGAGGTTTGTTGTTTAAGAATGAGGGGATCGGAAATGTCAGAACTATGTGGAGATGAAGCCAGACCTATCGTGGCCTCGAGGACATCTGTTTCAGAGGAGGGCTCTCTGAATGACAGAGATTGACCTTTTGGAGTCGTGTAAAAGCAATTTCTGTTTGGCCCCAGATTTTCGAAACTATGGACGATTTGAGGAAGTGCACACACACAAATGTATCTTGTTCAGCAGATCGTCAGCGACCCAACCCGTGACTAAGTATAAAAAGCCAATACCCGCTCCAATACGAAAGATTTTGCGCAGAATCTCGAGACGAAACAGCTCCTCTCCACCGTCCTGATCAGCAATCCAGTGATGAAGAAGAATGATTTGTGAGATTTAAAATGTTTTGGAAACTGAACGATGTACCTATGTAAAAATCTGTACTTTTATGGAATTTACTTTTAGTAGCTAGAGACCATGATTTTGTCTGTCTTGTCTTTCCGGCGCGCATGCGAAGCTTTATTTCTTTTTCTTTTGGGCAGAATTCAAGACCAAGACGTTGAGAATTTATGTGGAGACGTCCCGGTAGACTTGACATCAGGAGGCAGAGTTTCCGAAAAAAATAGAGGTCAGTCCTTGATTTGAACACGGGATATCCCGCCACATACATACGTATATGCAGACGTGTATGTGGGTATGTGCATGATGGCATGTGTGCAAATGTATGTCCATGCATATGTATGTGTACATGCATATGTATGTATTCTTGCATATGTGCGTGCATGTGTTTATTTCCATGTGGAGAGTGATTCCGTAAGCCGGTGTAAAGGCAACCCCTCTAGAAGAAGTAAATCTCTGATAAAAAAAAAACAAAGCGGGAGAGCAGGACCTGCATTAAGCTGGTCTGCAGTTTGATTTGTTGGTGTCTATCTTGCTCTTGTTTGTTGCTGGATCTCAACATTTTGAACCAAGAGAGACACTGAGCTGTCTTACAAAGCTCAAACTCTGTAACATCATCTTTGTATAGATACTCCTCATACATTTGTCTATAAAAATAGTCATGTGGCGATAGAAAAGTTGTTACGAGTGTGGTTCTGAAATGCTGGTAGCATGTAATAATTGATCTGCCATCATTATATGTATGTATGCATGTATGTATGTATGTATGTATGTGTGTACGTATGTGTGTATATGTATTTATGTGTGTGTATTTTACTATAGGTATATACATATGTTTTGTGTGTATATATACATATATATGTGTATATATGCGTATATATGTGTATGAATGCATACATATGTATGTGTATGTATATGTAGATTTATGTATATGTATGTATATATGCATATATGTGTACGTATATGTATGTGAATATTATGTATATGTGTGAGTATATTTTTATATGTGTATATATATGAATATGTATGTATATGTGCATGTATGCATGTATATGTGTGTATGTGAATGTATGTGTATTATCTATTGTGTATGTATATATGTGTGTATACGTGTGAATGTTTATAGATATGTAGGGGTATATGTGTGTATGTGTATGCATATGTATATATGTATGTATGCGTGCATGTATATATATACCAATGTCAGTCTTCAGTGTTATGCCTGCTTGAGCGTGTGAATTGGATAGGAGGGCTAAAAAAGTCATCTTTGGGCAGATGGGTTTTCGCTAACTGAGGTAGTGGCACTCGTCTGAAAAGACGTTGCAATCATCATATATATATATATATGCATATATATATATATATATACTTATACATGTATATATACATATATATATGTGTGTGTGTGGGTGTGTGTGTGTGTGTGTGTGTGTGTGTATTCTACATCAATACTACATACATTACCTATTTCTGTGTGAGATGTAACAATGATAATTCCCGACAGAATAAAGCAATAGTATCTGTCGGCATAAAAAAAATCTCTTATATAGTAATACTTATATATATATATATATATATATATATATATATATATATATATATATATATATGTATATATATATGTATATATATATATATATATATATATATATATATATATATTAATAGGGTAGCGAAATTTATCAAGAATAGGAAACTAGACCTAATATCTCTAACATTTTTTGTACTTAAGATTAAGGGAGTAGAGTTTGATAAACACTGCTGCGAGACCATGATTTAATATACTTCTTTTGTTTTTAATCCCCAAAACAGGGTTTTATGGTAAACATTTGATCCCTACAGTAACATTATTACTATAGTGAACTTGAGAGGGAGAGCAGGTTTATACATTGATTGCATATGATTAAAGTACTTAATGATTAAATTGTTTTCTAATGAATGATAAATATATGAAAATGAAATAATTTTTAATATATTTTAAAGCTTACAAAACTTGTAAGACTATATATATATATATATATATATATATATATATATATATGTATATATATATATATATTAACATCAATACTACATGCTAACGAACTAGTATCTGTAGGTATTAAAGAAACTATTATATAGCAATACTTATATATATATATATACGCATATGAATACTTATATATATATACATATATATATATATATATATATATATATATATATATATAAATGTTTTTTGTTTGTTTACAAATATGTGGTTTAAGCACTGTTAAATTGGTGGACGGACGTTTGTTTAAATAGATATTTGGACAGGTTATTTGCGGGCATCGATTCCGAGGTCGAGTGGGAGTACTCCCGACTGTCAACACGAGGGGTCTACGTTCCATCCTTGGCTTGTGGGATGTACTAGTCTAGCGCCAGTGATGATTTGTGATACAACAAAACAGGACTGTATGTCGATGACTACAAATATATATATATATATATATATATGTATATGTATATATATATATACATCGATACTACATACATAACGTACGGGTGGTGTGTGTGTGAGATGTAGCAATATCAGATTATTAGTTTCAGAGTCTATAGGGAAGGAATACCCACACAGTCACACAAATACAACAATATAAATGTAGAGATGCTGAGTAATTCATCGATTTATCAATAAAGTGTCTTTTTTCCAATATTATTGCGAGAATTTCTACTAATCTGATATGATAAACTTAAAATTCATTTTTCTTATCTTTGTTGGAATAATAATGGAAAACGAAAATGTATTAGATATTTGAATATTTTACAAACGTATTTACTATTTATAGGCATTGATTATTTATATTTTTTATCTGGATTAGTTTTTCATTTTGGATGTTTTCCGATGAAACGACTTTACAAATGCAATGTCTTCTACGTTTTATTCTGCCCGAATTAATTTAAATTGATTGTAAATTAAATTGTTATGATGACTGTACTCACACATTTATGAACTGAAAGATTCATTTCTCTTTCATTTATAGTAACATTAAGAACAACTCCTGTTATGGACGTGCGTAAGAAGACATCTTCCAGCGAATAAGTACATGCAAACGCATTGCATCGATTAGCACGAAAATTAATGTTAATGCCAACATAGTTAAGGGGTAGGTTTATCGATTTCAGAGTGGTTACAAGGATATGAGTGACAAAAGTGTCCCGGCCCCTTACAAATTATGAACAAATATATATATATATATATATATATATATATATATATATATATATATATATATATATATATATATATATATATATACTAGCAAAGATACCCGTGCTTCGCACGGAGCTTTGTTGCGCACTCGGGTACCAAAATCTGTGGGCACCTTTCCAGTAAGTTGATGTTGTAAGAGCAACGATTGCATAAGGTGATTAACATTTTAACTACCTCTTGTAGTGACTGAAATTCAATCAGGAACTTCACAAAACATTTTCATCAAAAAGGAAGGTTACTTGATGTTACATAGTAAATTTTTCATTGAAGTCATTTTCAACTCTTGCTTAAATTTTATCTTGCACATTCAATACTAAAAACTTACCACAATCAGATCATGTCAGTTTTTCCTCATATCCATTTCTCGAACTTTTCACTGAAGAGCCTCAGGGTAAACTACATTTCTGCTGCTTTGATTTGGAGCCAGAATGTAGAGTTTTTTCTGAACTTCCTGTCCGGCTGATGGAGACGTAGAACATACCGTGACTGAAGCAGTCTGATGTCAAGTCTACGCCAATGGTGTTAAATGTCTGACCTTGACTTTTGTTTATGCTCATTGCAAAACACACCTTCACAGGAAATTGGAGTCTCCGGAATTTAAATGGAAGTTCTGAGTCCGATGGGACTAAGGGGATCCTTGGCAGTAGAACGGTTTCGCCTTTGTAGGGACCACAGGAAATGGTGGCCTCAAGTACATTGGTGTGCAATCTGGTGATAACACATCTGGTTCCGTTTGTTGTTTTTGGCGGTTCCAAGGATCGAAGAATCATGATTGGCGATCCAATTTTGAGATTTAAAATGTGTGGAGGCATTCCAGATATCTCCAAAGAGTTTAAAAACTCCACAGGGTAGTGAACAGCTTCATATTCATTAGTAGCCGAATCAACTGACTTGTATTGCTTTGTGTCTCCTGGAAATTCATCCATTATTGAATTGTTCAAATGATTCACATTGCTGTTTAATGGCGAAATAATAGCCCTCTCAGCAAGCCAATCCGGTGATTTTCCATTGTTTTGCAGGTCTGGGTACACTTTGTCTTTCAGTTGCTTCTGATTACCGACACATTTACCAAGCGCAGTTGGAATCTTAATTGTGTCAGGTGAAGAAGTGATAGGAAACTGACCATTACCGATTTGGAGAAGCAATTTTGAGAAGTCTGCTGCAGCTGTGTTATCAGAGATATAGGCTCTCATATTAGTAGTCAGTCTCTTCACTATAACGTGCCTCCAGAGATAGGATTGTTTCAAACTTGCATTGACAATGTTAGCCCTTGTGCCATTTTTAACCACTGGGAGGATTTGACGGAAATCACCGCAAAATAAGGTTGGAATGCCACCCATGGGATTCTTGTTTCCTGTGATGTCTTGCAGTGTTCGGTCAATTGCTTCATAAGCACTCTTGTGCGTCATTGGGGCTTCGTCTACAATGATTGCAGAGGTGTCTCTAATTACATTTGCCAAGGCTGAGTTACCAGTAATTTTGCAAACTGGCTGATCCATTCGATGAGTATCCAAGGGTACTTTAAAAGTGCTGTGAAGAGTGCGGCCACCTTGTAGTAGAGTAGCAGCAATGCCACTGAATGCTGTTGCAAGCACAATCTTTCTTATGGATCTAATCTTTGCAAGGATCAAATTGATTACAAAAGTCTTGCCCGTACCACCTGGAGCATCAAGAAACATCATGTTTTTGTTCATTTCACCTTGTGCTTCCAACATTGCCATGAATGAATTGTAAACTTCTCTTTGAGAATCGGTCAGTTTTTCTTGCATATTTTCTGCTTGTAGGGAAAGTTCTTCAAGATTATAAGTAACTTCACGTTGATACTCTCTCGCAAGTCTTTCATCTCTCCCTTGCGTTGGTGCAGGTAATCCATAGCTTGCCAATGGTTGACCGCACATAAGGAGAACTTTTTCTTCAATTAGACAAAGAGTTTTATTGTAGATGTCCTCATTAAAATCTGCTTCTGGATTGTTAACTTCTTGCCTGTATCTGTGAAGAATGTCTTCAGATATTACATCACGAAAAGCCATCCAGATCTCAAGAGGATTTCTTGGCTCACAGGCTGTTAAAATTATCACAAATAGGCTTCGCAAATTTGAAGGTGATTGAGTGGCACTTGCCTCTCCTACTGCTTGATGCAAGTGATGGTCATTTTCTAGAAGGCCTCGAGCAAGGCACGCTGCTCTGTATGTTTCAAACACCTGACCATTGTATGCTCGCAAATTTTGAAATGAAGTTGGACCAGCAACCTCATTGAGCAACAGGCGTAAGAAATAACACTCCCCTGCTTTTGGACTAATCGTGTAGATTCTCCCAATGCATGGTGCCTTCCATACATCATCATTTTCAGTACCTTCAACTTGTACCCCACGCATTCTTCTCATCCATTTCTTTGTCGATTTGTTCCAAGTGTAAAACTCAGGGACTTCTGCGTATTTGAGACCCCTTGCAAAGTCATCCTCATGGCAGAGTTGAAAAAATGCTGTCAAAGTTGTGGCAGGCGGTGGACCTTGGGCTCGTTCCAGAGCAGTATCAGCTGAGAACATGACACGCTGCCGATTTTCAAGATGAACAGAAAGTTGTACAATTGGGGGGAAATGTTCATAGATGGGATGTTCCAATATCCTCCAGGCCGCCTCTGAACTGCCGACATACCTTGCATTCTGGAACTGCTGGATCTCATCCACAATGTGACTTTGTACTTGGCCTTGTTGGTTAGCTGCTCCATCAGTTCTTTGTAGTTCAAACACTGCTTGATCACATCCTTTATTCACGTATTTGAGGACATATTTGATGCTTTGGATCGAGCTGCAAATTTCTACGTTAATGTGAGCGTTGAACTGCTGAAGGAGGACCTTGTTGTACGGAACAATCCACTGGTTTGTTATTTCTTGATTAACATACCGACCATTTCTCTTCATCCTTATTGTACCAGTCTGGCCTCCATCTTCTGGTTTTCTTCGCCTGTACTTGGGGTAAGAGTCTTGAGCTTGCTCGGTACACTGAAGAAATTCTTTTGGGTATTTTTTGGAACATTTGTTGTCAATCATACATGGACAATTTGGATTAAATGGTCCACAAGGTCCATGCACCATATGTGCCATCACTTTAGCATGAAGATCAGGATCTTCCTCTTTGTCAGGGATCTCTGAAGATACGCAGAGATCCATTTTTTCTGGTAGAAGTTTGTCCTCTGGGGCCTGCCAGGTGAGGATGTGTGCATTCGGCAGTCCTCTTTTTTGATATTCAATACTGTACAGGAAAGCCCTCAGCCTGCCAAATCTTCCCTTTTTAATAAATTCAAGTAACTTTTTTAGCTTCTGCCTGAAAACCCTGGCAACAATATCTGGACGATCCTGAGGGTCTTGCCCTTGAAGACAATTTTCTGTAATTTCTGTCCACTTTGGATTTGTTGTGAACGTGATGAAGAGGTCGGCTCGGCCCATTCGCCGAACATATGCCATGGCATCACTTTGACGCTCAAACATGTATCGAGGGCCTCCTGTATAAGTTGCCGGAAGTACAACTCGTTGACCAAACTGTTCTGGATTCCCATCCTCCCTAAGAATTGAATCTCTCAAGTTGCTATAATTGTCAGCTCTCAGGGTCTGTTGCTCACGCCTCAGGAACTGTAAACGTTCTGTTTCAATCTTGCAGTACACATCCACCAGCCATTGTTGAAATAGCCTTCGGTACCAGAGAAAATAGTTTCCAGGCCGAGTCATTAAATGGTACGAATAAAATTGCTGTTGGGTAACTTTTCGCCCATTGGATGCCTTCATGTAGATGTTGTAAGATGGAGAACCATAGGGGTACATTAACGGGTACATTAAAGTATCGTAGAGGGAATGTAGTTCGGAGATCCATTTTAATGTATCATTTCTAAAACGCAAGACAATATCCCGGTTAGCTGTTGGTTCATTCTCCATTAATATTCCAATCTCATACGTTGTTGTTGGAGCATTGAATCGCCGTGGATGCTCTTCTTGCGGCCTTCGGTCTTCCCTTATGACAACTTTATGTTCTACCAAGTGTTCTTCTTCAATCCTCTCCTTTGTTGTTTTCAGCTGACAAATAAAGCTGTTGTTCTCATGTAAAAATTCAGTCAGACTTCGGAGAATGTCTCTATTGAGTCTACTGTCACGTCCCCGATTATGTAGTTCCTCTTCCAGACTATCCAAGAAGTAGACTTGAATAAACTTTGCTGTTTCATCTTCAGGTGGTAAAAGACTCCCAATCTGGTGGCAAACCTGGCCTCGAATTCTAAAAGAAGGATTCCACCCATGTACTGCCGCAATTTTGTGACCAAATGATGTCATTGCAAAACAATTGTTATAACAGCGTAGATTTTGCAGAAAATCTTTAGAGATGGGACCATTGCCGGAGAGCAAATCTTGAAGCAACTGAGGCAGTGGTGGAAAGCTATCAAGCACAACTTTGCCAGAAGAACAACAACAACCAGGGGTTTCTCCTTTAAATTTTACAGCTGAGCAATGTTGACATACTTTGTCCATTTTTCCTATATCAGCTGTAGTGAGAGAGTCATTTTTGTTGTAGAGCAATCCTTTTCTATTGCAGTGTTCTATTTCATGATGTCTCAAAGCAGTCATTCGTTGTCTAGCTGCCTCGTTTTCTGTCAATTGCTGGGGCAAAGTCATACTCTCTCTCCATGCAGCCTCTCGTTGTTGCCCTTGGTATAGGCGAAAGCTTCGTTGGGTTTCCGATTCATTCTGATGTCGTTGAGCCACTCTCAACTGACCTTGTGTACGTCTACTTACCTCATATAATTCATTCGATCGTAATATTGCTTCTCTTTCCAGTGCATATCTTTGTCTTTCTTGAATTTCATCTTGTGATGAATTTAACCGCCTTACATCATGTCTAGTTCTGTCAGCTTCACGTTGGGGTTCTCTTTCCAAATCTGACAGTCTTGCTCTCCTTTCTCTTTGACGTATCCTGTTAAGTTCTAGACGTCTTTCTCTATCTTAATTGTTTTCATTGGAGCGAATTGCAGCAACTCTTAGTCTATTAGCTTCCAATCTTTCCATTCTTTCTTCCTCACTTTCGTTTCGACTTCGTTTGGGTGGCATAATTTCGGTTTTAAACGGAATTGTTTAACGATATTAATGATTGTAAATTAATTAAGCGTAAAGGAAATGTATACTAACTGAAATGGACGAACTATAAATAATATTTCTGAATAGTACAATTATAAACAATTATATTGTACCTATTTACTATGCCTCCCCACGGGACAGAGTTAGACACCAGGGTCGTTTTTTAACGTGGAGAAAAGGTACAAAAATAAAAATTGTCTCAGTCGTGAAGGATTTCTCTTCCACCGAAAGAGAACAAGAAAATGAAGTGCAGCATCTGAAGAACAGATACTACACTTTGATCTTGACCAAAAGGAATTAATAAAAGCGACCTACGTGTGACTCATTACTTCCGGGTGTAAACGTCACAATCTAAAAGTAATAATTAAAAAAAAAAAGTAAATGTAAAATAAATGTAATACCAACTTAGGTTAACTAAGTAAACAGTACAATTAAAACAGTTCTATTAAAACAAATAATTACTAAGATCTAGGTAATTGTTAGTCTCATTGTTATGGTTTTAAAGAAAAAAATGTGTAAAAAAAGTTCTGCTTTTGTGAGTACGTGTATTTCTTTTAAATTACATAACCTTTTTATTTTATTAATTATATCTCTTTTAAATTTATATATTTTGTTAGTAAACTGGAAGAAATTCAGTTGAATAAAACCTTGTTCGTGTTCTTTACGTTAAACTCACCTTTTTATAAAAGGGTCATCCGGTTTAAAGAAAGCGCTAAGTTTCAATAAGACTGGAAATAACTAATTCAATATATAAATAGAAAAATGAAATAAATATAAGCTTTAATAAGCTTTAAGTAATAGTCAAAATGTAATAAATTATTTGTAGTTCAAATCTATGATAAGACAGGCTTTCGAAATAGGCTCGACCAGAAAGATTAAATTGGAACGAAATTATAATCTCCGTGCCATTTTCAAAACAACCCCACAAAAGTAACGATATCCTGCAGTTGGTTAAATGACAATGGTTGTAAGAAAAATGTAAAAGAAAATGCGCTTATCTGTTTATTTTGACCTGTTTTATTTAATTAAAAAAACATTGGCTATAACTGGAAGAGAGCGTTATGTTTTGGGGGTTGTTTAAAAAATAGAATGGAAATAAAGTTAGTTCCGTTTTAATTGTCTTTAATTGCGGCAAGCGCTAACAAAATCGAAAAATCACTGTTTACATTCGAAATGTTAACTTTTATAGGTTTACAGGTTTGCTGACAAGGCTGGGGGTGTTTAATACAATTATTTTACTAAATTGATTTTTTTCATTTAAAAATAAAATTATTTCTTTTTTAATAAAGTTTTATTTTAAAATATTTGTTTTTGTTTATTTATATAAAATTACGATAGTTGAATTGTATTCTTTCAATTATATTGGCAAGTAAAATATAAAAGATTAAAACGGAACGAAATTGAAATTTCCATTACATTTTCAATACAATCCCAAAACATAAAGCTTTCCTCGCCAATGAATTGTTTTGATAATATACGTAAAGTGAAATAAATCGAATATAAAATTAAATGAAAATATATTAAATAATTAAATGTTAAATAGATTTTGTAAATAGTACAGTTGAAATGATTAGAATATTTCCAATATGTAATAAGGTCGAGGTAATTAGTTAAAGAGATTTAATATAATGTGATATGCAAATGAGCATAAGTCATTCGATATGGGGGTGGTTTGTAGACTAGTATATAAAGAAATTAGGCATTGATTCTCATGTCTCCTATAACAGAAACATCCTAAAATGGGTTCTAATGCTTCTCTACCAGGAGAGATCTACCCTCTTACCTTCTTTATATTTCGTTGATGATGGAGAGCTGTACACACAGACAGAAACACACGAACCCTATTACTTTATAAAAATATATATATATATATATATATATATGTATATATATATGTATATATATATATATATATATATAGGGAGAGAGAGAGAGATAGAGAGAGAAATAAAAAGGAATCGACCGTATTATGTGTTCATCAACGTTTCGAATTAAAGACGAAACGTTGATGAACACATAATACGGTTGGTTCCTTTTAATTTCTCTATTTTGTCGGAATACTATTTCCATTATTTTCATCACATATATATATATATATATATATATATATATATATATATATATATATATATATATATATATATATTAATAACGTTGACACACCAGTTCCAATTAGATCACCAAAGTTAAGCAACATTGCTTCTGGTCAGTTCTGAAATTGGTGACCATTGGATAATTTCAGGTACTGCATGGTTCCTTCCCACAGCTCGGCATTGTTCTAGTAATCCTGTGCTATTCCTGCCATTCGACCCCAGCAGAGGCCATTCAGGAGAGGTGCGCTGCCCTTGCAGAAGGCATCCATTGTCTTTTGAGACGTAACAGGTGCCTCCGTTTCATTTACTAATAGGAGGCCAGTATTACTTTAACTTGTTGGATGTTTATAATAGATTATTTCTGATCAATATTTTATAACTTTGACAGTAAAAGTTTACAATCAGATGAATGCATGCGAATCTTTATCAGGAATTGTGCCATTTATTTAAACATTCTCCGTTTAAACGAACGAACGAACGAACGAACCGACATTCACCCTAAATTGTTTGAACCATTTTTTTCTGAGGCAGAAAATTTCAAGCAATCATGAAATTCACAAGCCGTCCTCGGTCGGAATTACATTATGGTAAAAGAGGAAGGTTACTTTAGGTTACTGCAAAGAAGTATGGACGCCCTTTTCATACAGCACCTGGTAATCCAGGATGCTCACCATCTGGTACAGACAAGGATCTATGTTTCCTTACTCTGATTTTCATATGATAACTAAAACATCAGCGTTATCATGTCGTAGAAGTAAAACGCTTCGATTAATAATGTAAATTAATTTTTAATAGAAAATCTACAAAAATACACTATTGTGTTTTGTATTTCGTATTAATGTTATCACACTTAACATTTTTTTTTATTTTTTAATAATATAATTGTCTCTTAAGAAAGAGACCACCATTGTAAGATATATTTTATTTTAAAATTCGGATGTATGTATATGTGTGTCTGTATGTGAATATTTAACCGATAAATCCATAAACTACATGGTGCAACGATAGAACTGTCGCCCTAGAGAAAAAAACACTACAGCTTATTTTAAAATTTTTATTGAAAAAATCATTTAAAAAATATTGATTATAAATGAAAGCTTACAACTATTTAATGTTTCTCGATACGCGTCCGAAACTGGAAGCATGCCATTTCCACAAGCACCGGCAGGAGCTCGACGGTTACTCGGCAGATGGCGGCGATCAGTTTGGTTTTGGTGTTGTAAAAAGTCTCGGTAGTGATATCTTGACGTATGACCAAACGAAGAAGTCCTGTGGGTTCCGGTAATGGGATGAGTTAGCGAAAGAAGCAAAGTCGTAGCAGTATTGAAGCCAAACCTGCGATTCTTTGAACTTGTGAGCCGAATGCTGCTGCCACACCCATGTTATGCTAGTGTCCACCTGATTATACTAGCGGATCACAACACTCTTCAGCCGATTCAGGAACAATTTGGTGTTTACTTTCCAAGCGACTTACAAGATGGGGGGGTTGTATAATGTGGCCCGCACTTGAAACCACACCAAATACCATAGCTGTGGGTCGTTCGATGCGTTGAGATGTGCCTTCAAGCATTAGACCGTTACGATTTGTATATGTAAGATGCCGACAATGGTTATGTTGTCATAACTTTGATCGGTAGAGAGCATGAGTTGTATAGCGGCGCATCTCCGAGCTCGCTCGTTGAACATTGTATCACTTTCAGGCAAGATTGAAGGCTCCTATCGCTTTTGGGATTTGTACACATCTGGCCAACTAGCAGATGGTCTGCAGAAAAAAACCCGTTTTGGTAAAACGGATATGGAATCATGTCGTATTTTCTAGCGTTCCACCAGAGACTGGCAAGTGTAAATGTAAATGGTGTATTACAACTTGCCGATATATTACAGATATTTCTTCGCATGTGCAAATGTAAAAGTAGCTTGAAACGGTTTAATTGTAAATCTTTCTTAACCGTCTCTCGATAGTTCAAAGTTAAAAGAACGCGACTGAGTCGATAGATGCTTAGATTTCGATTATAGGTGATGGCACTCGCATTATTATTTTAAGACTTTTTAAACAATTGCTCTATTTTACAACATTTTAAAACAGTACTATATATTAAGTACAATATAATAATCAATATATAATTTGTTCTATAATAATAAATAAAACATATGCATAGATTATGATATATTTAACCGTATTTTACGACCGGCCAAGCCAGGCGCATCCAGTCAGTCCAAGGAAACACTCAGCTAAGATAAAACAATGTACAGTGCATTAATAGCGACTGCTCACATAGAATAGAAATATATCAATAATTATTACAAGTTTTTAGGAAAGCATCTATTAAAATATATACCCTGATATTCCATAAACCATCGCCTGGATAAATATGTTTTACTTGGTATAAAATGTGGTGCAATGCTATTATCAGTGTCTGCATAGGAACGGGGCGGCCTTTAAAATTGAAATGCTACGGCTCGAGTAGATACCGTACACCTGATGCTATTCTTTCGTTTTTTAAATTACATTTTCTACCCCAAACAAGAAACATTGCCACTTAGATGTAGGGGGTTACTATCAGGAACATCAGCTACAGGGTAACTATGTGGGGAGTTGGGCAGCAAGATGTCGGCTCACGTTACACTTGAACTTCTGCGTGTCAGTACAGTAAGGGAAGCAGGAAATTGGAAGGGAATTCCAATTTTTAGCGGTTCTGGGGAAGAAACTACTGGAGTAGAAAGTTATCTTACATCTAGGGATCTCTACTGTGAAGGGGTGGGATTTAGCTGCGTGTCATGTTTGTCGGTGGTATTTACGTCGAGGGGGTACAAGTTCTTGAAGTTCGTTGGAGCATTCACCGTTAAAGTATTTGTAAAACAGGCAGAGGGATGCTACCTTTCATCGATGGGACAAAGGCTGAAACTTAGATGACAGTTCAGGGCCTAGCAGATGGGCGACTCTCTTTTGAACCTTGTCTAGGAGCGAGAGGCTAGTAGATGCACCAGCTAAAATATGACAACAATACTCCATACATGGGCGAATTGTGGCCTTATAGAGGTACAGGATAGTGTCAGGCGTTTCTATGTTCTTTTGCCAAATCTAGGCTGGATCAGTTCGAAGCATTATATCCTAATTTTGAAAACACTGGATAAGTGAAGATTTCATTGTAAAAAAAAAAACAACAACAACAAAAAAATCGAGAAGAATATACAACAGATTAAGAATGCAATCGTGTAATTTCCAAGAAAATAAAATTTTAAAAAATATCTTCATCGAATATTAATGTGCAAGCATTAAAGTACACATTTGGTTTAAAGAAAAAAATATCTACAAAATGTTAAACTATTGATTGTATAGTTCTGCTGTTGGCAATTTCTTGTGGATTTCTATTTAAGCAATCCATTTTATTTAGATATTTTAACCTGGATTTAAGTTAAAGTAATTTGTTTGGAACGCGAATTTCCAATTATATCTATTATATATTTTTGTTTTCTCTTTCGAATGAATATACTGCTTGGAGTATAATTATTTGAATTTTTATTAATTTTTTCTCATTTTATATGTTTCCTTTGTTGAAATTTTTTAAATTACAAATCTTGTTTGTAACTTAAAAATGCATGTCTTTTCATGCGGTTAATCTGATACTTAAGGCAAACATACATTTTAGAGTATCACAGATTTTGAGTTATAAATGACAAAAAGCAACCCCTAATGTTTTTTTATTAGCGCGTTACCACTAGAACAGCGTACAGCGGTTGTATACAGATGTCGTCCCATGTGCGAAATGCCGTCACTGTAATGGAAAAGAAAAAGATAAAAGATTTGTAATAACATCGCGAAGGACCACATCAATAAACGCCAACCCGAAACCCGTCCGACACGAAAGATAAGAAGATGAATGCAAATTTAGGTGCTATCGGGTTTAAAGGGTTCAGTATAAAAAGATTTCTTTGTTCCAAGGCAGTGACAGATTATCTCCTACACGTGAATTTGCTGTTAGTTAGCGACAAAAGAATTACGATATCGGTGACGAGGGAGAAGTAATAGATGGCTAGTAAGAGACAGAATTGTTTTCTGATTGTTAAGAGGAATTCGGAATTCTACCTGTTTCTCTTATTTTTTTTCTGTTTTAAGAACAAGTTTCGCTGAGCACTAACAGGACTCGTACGGCAAACGAATTACCGTGATTATAATAATGGTTAGTTCATTTTGCATTAACCTGGAAAGAAAATCCGCGGTATTGCTCTCCACATATATTGATTTATGAAATATTAAAAACCTGGCATTTTCTAAAAAATCTTGCAATAAGTTAAAACTACTCAATCGTATTTTACTATATTAGAAACTTATCTATAAAATCTTATCTGGAATGAAATGATATTTTTTTTTGTTGAAGTTTAAATTGTAAAATTCTTACTCAATGATATTTATTTAGTTAAGAATTGAAAAAAAATCTATTATATAAATTTAAATTTTTTTCCACTCGGATGTGTTTAAAAAAAACAGGGACTTTAGTTTAAGTATTATGATTTTTATAATTTTAGGTTTATTGTTAAATTCTGCTTCCCATCTTTACGCCGAATGAAAAATGAAGCTTATAATTTTTCCTACATTAATCTTCCATATAAAATGAACAATTATTCTTCATGTAATCTACCTTGCCTTTCAGAACAGAGAACCTAATTTAATCATAAAATCATATCAATCAAACGAAGAGAAACAAGAGCATACATAACCAAACGTTATAATTTTAAACTTTTAGATATAATATATATATATATATATATATATATATATATATATATATATATATATATATATATGATTATACTTATGTTTTACAAAAGAAATCCAGCAGAGTGCTCAATTATAAGGAAAATCCGAAAATAAGGGCTTATTATTAATATTTTCTTTTCAGAAAGTTTTTAGATTAGACAAGTCATGCGTACCGTCGGTTTCAAACCCGATAATTGAGACCGTTTTAGATACCTATATTAAACTCTCTTCAGCCAATACTCATCTCAAAACCGTCCTAATTATCGGGTTTGAAATATGAAAATATGTTTTTTTCTCACTTATGTTTCACATTTCTATTTGAATCCTTTAATTTATGAAGTTCCACGTTTTAAAGATCAAATAGCACACACCCGCATGTACACATAAACACACTTACACACACACAACACACACATACATATATATATATATATATATATATATATATATATATATATATATATATATATAAGAGAGAGAAAGAAGAGAATAAAGTGAGGTATTAAGATAGGATTAGAATTGGCCTAATCGAAAGAGACTGATAAAACCTGTGTTGAACTTCTATTGTCGAACAAATGGTAATCCTTACAAGTGCTTTACTACTCCCATGACAACTATTACTACTATCAAAAATAATGACGAGAAGAGGTAAAAAAAATGTAGAAGACAGAGAATAAGAAAATAAGGAGAAAAGGACAGAGAAAGAAAACACACGATTATGGTAGCACATGTCTTTAACTCTTTAAGCTGTATTTGATTAGAAATTAGAATAAGCAGGAATAACACATGGTGGACCGTCGCTGAACGTTTGTAAGAATCTGATGCAATAAAGACCGCAGAGGAAACCACCCGCTGTTACAAAAGCGTGGTCACTTTTACTGAATTGTGTGAAAAATGCAAGCGATTAAACTAATTACAATAATTATTGTCTTGTTTGAACCACGTTGTTGTTGTTTGTATACACAATTAGTTTAACTTGAAACTTTTTGCATCCTCTTTTTCTCTATCGTTCTATTTCTTTGTCTTCTTTGCTTATTAGGAATCCAAGCTAGTAAAGTAGAAGATAAGTATTTGGAATCGCAAAAACTCATATTAAACCCGTAAATATAGAGTTAAATTTGGAGAAGCGAATATAAAGTAGAAGTTTGGGATCCCGGCGTTGCCCAGGTGTTTTGAATTGTATTATCAGCAAAAAAAAAAGTAGTAGGAAGGCAGGCCCGAACCCGGACAGCTAAGTGGTAAAAAACTTGAAAAAAATAATTAAAAAAAAGGATGGATAGAGTTGGAATCGAACTTTCTCGCTAACTATTAACCCAAAGAGGATAGTGAGCACAATGAGTTGGAAATTATGTTCAGAATCCAAGAAGTCACCACACATTCTCAGAAATGAACGTTGATTTAAAACCTGCACTGGGGACCAGTTAAGCTTCCCGCTTTCTGCCTTCGTATTTATTTTATTCCCCATAAAAACAATTTAGACGTAGGTTGTTTATAATGTGGGTAAAGACCAGTCACCGACAAAATGAGGCACCCTAGCAGTATCTAAATAAATAGAAATTGCCTCAGTATGAAGGATTGCCCCTACATAGACCAAGGATAAATAACAGAACAGATACTACCCGTCTCGAAGGCCAGGCGTTTGCGTGGTTGCATTCGCTTAGTTTCGCTTTATTCATACGAAAAAAAAATACAAACAAACACTCGAAAGGAGGAAATATTTTTAAGCTCGATCACAAAAAAGACAGAGACTATGTCCGTTTGCAAATCTGAGATATTATAATCTAGGAAGAATAAGAACACTTCTCCCGGAATCTAATCGACGCGGGAACCCCGATGCAAAAACACTTTTCGTAGACATACATGAACGTGTGTTCTTATTTTGCCATTCATATATTAGAGTAGCCCGGGTGTCCGCGTGTTTGTATGTGGGTTAAGCAAAAAAAAAAGTTTTAGTAGGCAGACAAGCTCGAACCCAAAAGAAAGTGGAGGTGTGTGTAAGGCAAAAAAAGAGAAAATTGCGAGCGCAAAAACAAGTGATAGTAGGCAAGAAGCTCGAACCTGTACCGCGAAGAAGGAAAAAGAAAGTAAAAAAGTAACGTGACGCGTTAGCTGTTGTACCTATCGCCAAAACGGAAATAATGTAGGTTTAAATTAAGGCTAGGCAATCGTACAGAGGCGAATGTTTCGAAAATATCGGCGAAAAAACGACCACTCCTTGTAGAAAAGTGCGCAGGTGAGGGTTAAGTAAGTAATGTTTTTGGCCAATTGTTCAAGATTTGTCGTCTAATGAGTCGCGCTTCAAAATAATACCGGTCTTGTGAAATATCGTCGCCTTTGTCGAAAGCTTTCAAGGGACATACATACATACATACATACATGCATACATACATTTAAACAGAGATGTGGGATTTATATTATAGATGAGGGGCAGTGATATAATTTATTGCATTTATATAATAATTAGTAATTGTTTTTTTTTTAATTCAAGTTTACACTCTTAATAATGTTGAACACCTACAATTGCTCTATAAATATTAATACTAATGTTTATTTACAATCCTAAATAGAAAATGCTGAATATTCGAGAAAAATAATCGATATTAGAATGACGTTATTTTTTTTTTTTAAATATGTTTATTCTTCAGAACAAGGGATACAGAATAAAAAAGAGTTTTCTTTATTTTAGAGATTGTAAAACAATGCCTTTTTTACTCAGAAGAAAATACCAATCTACCAGGCATATATACTAGCTCTAATTTTTCAGATAAATACATAGGTTTCAAACTTCATAGTATGGGAGATATAATATTTATCTGAAAATTCTCAATGTTCTAGATAGAGCATCTGTATTTAAAAGAAATGACAATTTTTTCAAATTATAATAATTATTCTAAATAAGTGACACACACTAAAAGAGGTATCCTTATTTCATAGTTTCAAAGAATTACTTTTTCCTCGGGGGGAAAATACCGTAACACCATGTATAAAACTAGTAATAGTTTGGCTGGTAGGAACATAATTCGAAAATCCTGAATGCGAGAGATATAATGTTATTACAGATGATATAGAACAATACCATTGAAAAATGTTATTCAATCTGCAGTCTATCTATGACTTTGAAAAAAAATAGTACTGTAACAGGCCCTAAAACAGTCGTGAACTTTGTAATTTAAATGTTAAACGTGATATCCACAAATCAAACTGGGAGAATGACAGTTTATAAGTGAATACGACTCTTGTATTGAAATCATGACTTGACATGTGATAATAATTTAAAATTAGGAACAAACAGAAAAGGAAACACATGACAAATAACGGACCCGGATGTAAGGGGATAACACACAAGCTATCGTATTAATATATATGTTAGTTACAAACAGTAGATGATAATTCTGTTTTACCATCGACTTTCAAACCCAAATATATGCAATAAACAAGATAGAAGTGGTTGGAAAAATGTAAGTCTTAATATAATCGGCCATTAAGTGGACACCATTGAGGTGTGTATAAGTAATTGAGGTTTGCGTCGAGGAACATACTTGATTGATCTCTATTTTTAATATAATGTTGATATTAATAGTTTTAATATCTTGAATTCAGCTTATTTTTTTTACTCATTTGAATTCCATGCTAAGATAGTCTCTCGATTCATTGCTGATAATTTTAAGATTCGTTGAAATTCGAAGAAAAATATATTCGTCTGACATATGCATAAACCCCTATCAAGCGGATATCTAATAATATCACTTCGAATTTTAGTATTATTTGTTTTCATTGCAATTGACATATTTTTTTCGATGTCTTAAATTGTGAACACACTACTGGAAAGAAAATGTCTGAAAATATCTCTTTTGATATGTAAAATACGTTATAGAGTCTTGTAATTCAGTTTGACATCATTGTCTCAGTTGAATTCGGACATACTTTTTGTATTCTGTAAATTATATCTTTTCAGATTTTCTGACATTTATAGAAAACCACTGCCTTAAATATGGATCGGCTACTCGCAAGCAATATCTACTAATATCTCTTCGGATACTTGAATGATCACCTTTACAGCCTTGAATTCAGTTTGAGTATTATTTGTCTTCGTTGAATTCCAGGCAAACATACTTTCTTTATTTAGGACTAGCGGGGGTACCCGGCGTTGCCAGAGTGTTTGTTTCCGGGACGGGGGGGAGTTTTAAAAAATGTTATGGTAGGTAAGTAGGAAGGATCAAACCCGGAGTTATGAGTAAAAGTAGGAAAATAAAGTGTGAAAAAAAAACAAAAAAAACATCTGCAACGTTAACAGTTCGGCCACCAAGAAAAGTCCATTCCAGTTGTTTAGGAAAAAAAAACGACTACGGTAGGTCGGCGCGAACGTGAAAATATAATGTGAATTGTCCAGCACGCTAACCACTACGCCACAGAGCACTGCAGCTTAGTTTAGTGATTTTAAATAACTTCACATGAAAGAACTACGAAGCCAAACCGGTGTTCTCTTCTCAATTGTTCCTTGTGAACGATCCCCAAACGGTGTTAAGTGGTGACAGGGGGAGGAGGGATTTATTAGAGATAAAATATTTTACCACTTCCATTGATCCATTGAATGAGTTCATTTTATTTATATAGAGATGATATATTTTAATCCTAAGAAATTTAAAATATAAGATCTCCACTGACCCGAAATATTAATCTACTCCCGAGAAGCGAATGTCTAATAATGTCTCTTAAGATAATTGTAAATATTTTAAAGCGCTGGATTCAACTAGAATATTTATTTCGGAGTTGCAATATCTACTAATGTCTCTTGAATGATCACCTTTACAGCCTTGAATTCAGTTTTGTCTTCGGTGAATTCCTGGCACACATACTTTCTTTATTTAGGATGATATATTTTTATCCTAAGAAATTTAAAATATAAGAGCTCCACTGACCCGAAATATTGATCGACTCCCGAGAAGCGAATTTCTAATAATGTCTCTTAAGATAAGTGTAAACATTTTAAAGCGCTGGATTCAACTAGAGCATTTTTTTTCGGAGTTGTATTCTATAGCAGCATACTTTCTTTTCCTTCAAATATATCATTATAGTTCTTTTTAATTTGAAAGAAAATTGTAGTAGCCCTAAATATGGATACCATCCAGGCAAGGAAAGTTTTAATAAGATCTCTTGGAATATTTGAAACTTCTCTTGTAAAGAATGGAATTTAGTTTGAGTTTTACTATTCTTAGTTACATTCCTTGTTGATATTTTACTTATTCGTCGATTATATATATAGCTGTGATATTAAAAATACATACAAGGTGGAACTATAAAATTATCGCCCTATATTATACGTAAATATCTTAAAAGCTTTATTGAAAAAATCAATTCAGGAAACTGGATTATAAAGTAGAGCTCACATTTATGCAATGTAGTCGTCTTCAGACTAGTACAAGTTCTGAACAGAGAAAATGACCTTTCCACAAGCATCGGCAGGAGCTTGGCGAATACTTAGCAGATGTCGACGATCAGGCTGACCTTGTTCTGGGAGGTGATGATGGTGATATTATCAACATATGACCCAAGAATGTTGTTTAACAGGTTCGGATCGGTGAGGAGGGGACTAGTAAGAGAAGGGTACAAAGATGTAGCACCTCTTCTGAACCAAGCCTTGATCGTTTTGGACTTGTAGGCCGGCGACGATGTCCTGATGTTAAACCCAGAGTCTACTAGCAAACCTGTTTGCACGAGGGGATCACGATACTTCTCAGAATATCCAGGGAAAATTTGGTGTTGAATTGCAAGCCAACCTCGAAGATTTGAGGTAGCATGATATGGCTCTCACTTGAAAGCACATCAAAGATCATAACTGTTGAGTGAAACCTCATTGAGCCGTGCCTTCAAGCGTTGAACAAGGATTTTAAGAGTGCTTTCAAATGCACTGTAGTCAAAACTTGAATCGGTAGAGAGCATGAGTTGTACAGAGGCGCAACTCTGATCTTGCTCGTTAAACATTGTGTCACTTTCAGATATGATAGGAGACTCTTATTGCTCTGGGGATTTTACAGAACTGGTCAACAAGTAGATGACTTGCTACAAAAAATGATAACATATTTTATTCGACACAAATGTGATAATGTTGTCTTTACTAGGGTTTCAATTTGATCATTGCACGCTGTATAACAGCTTCAACAGCCAAAAATATAGATAAAATCTATTATAAAACGGATGTAATATAATGTCGCTTTGCTATTTGAAATATATATTTTAGATTATCGAATTTGGTTTAGTCTTGTTTATCTTGGTTCTGTTTAATGTCGACATTACATCATCGATGCTGATTTTGCTGATGACATTGCACTGTTGCCAAGCATTCTTCATTAGCGTCCAGCCACTCATATCTTCTCTTGGATCAGCAGCAAACTGTACAGGGCTTCACCTGAATGCAACCAATAATGAGTAACAATCAGCACTGTGTTGAATACTACAATGTCTAGGATCATACATCTGGAACTCTGTGAACGACTAAAATATCAGAAAGCGCATGGTTGTGTCTATTTGTAAAAAAATGATAGATTGATCCATAGATCCAGAAATCCCATCTTGCCTGCAAATTCAAAATTGAAGTTTTCTGGATATTTATTGAACCAATCTTTCCCTATGAATCTGAAACTTGGACTCTTTCAGCAAAACAACAGATTCGTTTTGATCGATATTACCCACGTCTTTAGAGAAGTGTACTCAATCTCTCCATGCGAGATCAGACAACTCTAGATATGGTATATCGAGACTTACGAGGAGTATCAACCTCAGTTTGCAAAAGACGTGTTCAGTTTTCTGGGGATTGTGCGCATGCCCCATATGAAACGTTTTACTATTTGTACCCTGGAGGCACCCATCACCTCACAATCGATCAGGAAAATTTTTTTTTTTCCACATAGGATACAACGAGATATATTTATCTCCAAGGAAGATCTTTTGGGTTCTATGACAGATAGGGAATACTGGAAGGGTGTAGTGAATTCTAACTCGGTCGATACCGCATGATGATGATGATGATGCTTCTGCTGCTGATGATGATGAGGAGGAGGAGGATGACGGTGAGTGTGATTATGATGATATCTTTTTATATACTGTGAAATATAAAAAAACTGCAGGAGATACAAAGGCTCTAAATATGCGTACGCACTCGTCTCAAGCGAAATTCTTTATAATGTCTTTTCAGACATTTGAAAGATGTTATAAAGAATTGAATTCAACTTGGGTATTTTTCTTCTAGTGACTCCAATGTCGTTCCTTTTCTTATTTTTCGAAACTATCATTTATATCCTGTTAAATTTAATGGAAATTTAAAAGATCCCTATCGATCCGAACGTTAGATAAAATCATAGCAAGATAATTTACAATTATTTTCCCTTGGATCCTCGAAACAAATCTTTAGAGCATTGAATGCAGCTTTACTTTTAATTATCTAATTTCAATTTCTGTGTCAATGTACTTTCTTTATTCTCTGATTAAAACTTCTTAGATACTTTGAAATTGCATAAAATATAGAAGCTGCACAAGCATGAAATGTGAAGTATTGCAATGGTTCAACCTATCAAGTGTTAAATTCGACACACTACTGCCAAAACCTCGCTGCTCCAAATCTCGAAACTCCGCGGTAAACCGCAACTCACAAACTCAACACTACTGTCAAAACCAAACTCCGGACTTCGACACTCCGTTGCACAAAACTCAACTCTAGAACACGGTGCTATGCTGACAACAGTTGGCATTCGGACATCCAAATCAAAAACCAACCTAGACTCTTTAAAATCAGACTTTTTATACCAAACCGGCAGCATCTAATTTGGATATTAGGTAACAATATCGCAAGCATATAAATAGAAAATGCGGATGTCCCCCTTTTTTATTCATCTTTGTTCTCTGCACTGAAACTTTATAGACTGCACACAAACAGGTTCATATTAATTTGTAAGTGCGTAATTATAGCAGAATTTATTTTGACTTGGGTAGAATTTCAGACCGTAAATACCTATCATATAGATGTTTAATAATGTCTCTCATGATATTAAAACGATATTTTCAGAGCATTGAATTTAGCTTGAGACTTATTTTTTTAATTTAATTATAGTACAGCATATTTTTTATTCGAACATTATATCTTTTGTTTCGTTGTGTGTGTATATGAATATGCTCCAAAACGTAGTACATGTTGAATAGTTGTGTTTTATATCTTATCTGTATATTCATGTACGTGTAAATGCGCGTATGTATATACGTCGTATCATTTAGTTGATCGTCTAGTGTGTGTATTTTAACATTTATGCAACAGTCCAGCAGGGAACGATTGACATGGACGTATCGAAACAGTTGCAGACAACAGCTCTTTAAAAAGGTGTGAATAGACACAGCACATATCTAGAAATATACGAACATTTATTTTCATGATTCCGGCCGGAATCTTAAGAGATTACAACTTCTTCACATATTGGCTGCTTTAAAAAGAAAAAAACGCCGCACCCTGCGTCATGCAGAGACCCCCTCCACGTTCTCTCTGATGTTCAGATAAAAACTCTCTAGAATCTCCCAAAATCTAAACCTCATGACCTGCCTAAGACCCCAACCGCTGATATAACCTCAGTCTTGTTATGTGTTTATGCAAACCAAACATCATGTTTACGTCTATTTTCTATTTTCACATTCCTTTGTAGCAATATTATTATATATTATCAATCACTTTTTTTCCTCAATGTAATTGGTTATTTTTCTAATAATAATAATAATAATAATAATAATAATAATAATAATAATAATAATAATAATGTTTTTACCCTTGTCCCTGCCTGCCTTGATTAACACAGACTAGGCTATGAGCTCAGCCAAAGCGTCGCCGCATTACACTTTTAGGTCCTTTAGAATTTAAAGAAATATATAGAAGCTCCGACGACTCAAAGTATAGAGAAATTCGTATAATACATTTGTTTGATGATGAGTCTTCAGATATTTTAGAGCATGGATTTCAATTTGATTTTTCGTTGAATTCCATATCGACGTATTGTCCTTATTTTTCGATTATGTCTATAAAGAATTACAAATATAAAGAAAATTATAGAGGTATAGGAATCCTAAAATATAGATACAGTTATAACAAGCGGATATCTAATAATGCCTTATTGGATATTAGAATAATCGTTTAAGAGCCTTGACTTCAGTTTGTGTCATATTTGTTCCAGTTGAATTACACAATTACAAACGTATCTGAGTTTTCGAGGATAACTTTTTAGACCCTGTCAATCTAACAGAAAACTACACGAGCACAAGCGCCTTGAAATATAGATAAGCACGATGAAAACAAGACATGCGCACTTTTCTTTTAGATATCTGAGTTGATGCGACATCGGCTACCTCTTGTGTTGATTCAATTAATTCGCTCCTGAGAATTAATTCTTACGGAGGGGATCCAAAAATATCAAATAAGTAATTAAAAAAACTTATATATATATATATATATATATAATATAAAGCTGAACGGTTGTGTGTGCGTCTGGTCACAAATAGGCTCCTCTATGTCTGACTGTTACAGAGAACTGATCACATATAAGGTAATAAGACGTATTTATACACAGGAATGGGTATGTTTTATCTGGTATAATGATGATTGATTAAAATTGTGGTGTCTGCTTACGCGTCTGGTCCACAAAGTATGGAAATAAACGTTTACAAGGGATTTTGATATAGATCTACATAATAATATTTTAATAACTATGTTTTAACTTAAATAGGGATGGTATAATAAAATTGGGAGCCTGCGTTCGCGTCTGGCCTCAATAGAATGGAAATAGGCACAAACTTTAATACATACTTTTCATATCTATCTGCGTAAGTATAATTTGCTAATTATGTTTCAGTTTGAAGAAATATGGTAAAATATAATCCTAGGATGTTCGTTCGCGCCCGATCTCCATAGAATGGAAATATGTCACAAAGTTTAACAATGTTTTTTCATATAGATCCACAGAATATTGTGGCAATAGTTTTAGTATGAACAGGTATAGTATAATAAATTATGGGGTTTATCCATTTTATTTTTACTTTCATCATATTTTGCTTTGGTTTTGATACCCCCAAATTCGAAGCTATCTCTTTACAATCCTTCCTTTTCATAATCTATCATACTTTCATAAATCGGAATCCATTTTCTGTAGGCTGTTTTTGAACCCAGTCAAAGACGGGTAATTTTGCTAGTATATATATATATATATATATATATATATATATATATATATATATATATATATATGTATGTATATATATATTTAGTTAAAAGTGTAACCCATAAATCATATAAACCGATAATATAACAATACTCACTTACAAATATTTTGTTACATTAGAGAATGCAATATTAATAAAATAAAATAAAAATACTAAACGTCTATCTGTAATGTACAAAAAAAAATCAATGGATAAAGATACAGCAGACCAATATAATTTATGAATCTATAAACGTGAAAATATTTGTGAGGGCAATTCTTAAGCTGCACAACTGAAATTTGGTATATAGGGTATTCAGAACAGCGGAACATTTTTAAGCTGTTTTCATCCGGTAAAAAAGAGCTACTAAGGAGTCAAACTGGAAAAAATTGCTGTTTGGGCTTTATCGGATTTTTTTTTTCTGTTACTCACCTATTTTGATAATACAGTTTCTTTATGTTAAGGATATTAGGTTTGAAACACTTGGTAAAGATCGTAACAAGTCGGTCTAGTGGTTATCGTACTTAACTCATTATCTTCAGATTTGGGATTTTTTTTTATCTCACAGAAGTTAATGTTTTTAGAAATAATAAAATATTAATCGCATGCCCGCCTCAGTTTCTGTATGACTTAAAATGTAATGTTTACGCGTATTTTTTGACCGGCTAACGCTGGGCCGCTTGCTAGTATGAAATAAATGCTACTTGTATATAATCTGCAGATAAACTTTTATAAGTTTATAAAAAAACTGGGGTACATAAAATCAATAACAGTACCCATAATTATTGGCGTGTATTACAATTTTTTTTCTGAGTATCGTCAGTTAAAAAACAGCGGTGTATGAAACTTTAATGGCTTCCGTTTCTTTCCTATTGTGATTACTAGACGGTTCGGCCAGTTTTACTTTTACAATCACAATATTCGAAATTAGAAATAGTATTAAAAGAAGTCCATTGTAGCCTAAGTTCAATTAAAAGGATATTATATTAATGGCTGCACATACGTGGGTGTTTGTGTTGTCGGCCTGCCAGCTGCCCAACGATGCCGGTGGGCACGTCTTATTATCCGCCAGTATTGAAACGTCAGTCTTCTTTGATCTCTTACCGGCGCCGATAGCTGACTAGACTGCCTTGATAACGACCAGCGGTTTGACACCCGGTGTGTTTGCATGGTTCAATAATTGAAAGTGATTTTTGACAGCCGCTTATTATTATTCATAGACGCAACAAGCTCTTAAAGTAGCAATGTATATATTATCGTTATTTAGATATAGAAGTTAAGCAATGTTTCACGTGGTCAGAATGAGATGGATGATTATTTAAGAATTATCCATATGACAAGTGCTCGAGTGAATTTCAGTCTCTAACATTCCTTAAACAAAAACATTGGCTACAGCACTCGTCTATATATTATTTAACTGGAATTAATTATTGAGATAAATATTTATTAATTTATTTTTATTTTGAACAATCATCCTCATCTTTCTTAGTGTTTGTTTCACGACGTTTTAGCCAACTATTTCTCTGGCCTTCGGGGCCCGTGGCGCAGTGGATAGAGACGTTGAATCTCTACGCTTTCAGATGAGAATTGTCTGAAGATAGCGGTTTCAATCCTACCCAAAGCTGGTCAGAGGCTTACTTGGCAAAAACGTGGTAAGATGACGACAACTATGGATGGCAGTAATTGTTAAGCATGCAGTTAGGAGATTCGGAGTTCCTAACCCGTCGTGGTTACCACGGGGGAATAGTTGAACCTCGTAAAACAAAACAAAGAAATTTGAGAAGAATTGTCCGCAATAAAAATCAAATAATACACACTCGTCTAATTTAAACAACTTTCAACAATTTCCCTTATTCTTTACTAGCTTGGAAACCCAACTTTGTCCGGGATGTAATTATTATCAACAAACATTTAACACTCACATATTTTTATTGTTAACCGAAATCGGTAAAATCTATTATCCAATTAAGTCGATTTATTGCCCACTCTAGTTGTGAGTAACATGGCGGCTCACCGGAAAGATGCATCACAGTTCTCGATAACTTGCAGTTTACATTGCACTGCTGATATTATAATATGTTGTATATATAATGCCTTATATTACAGATTAAAATGCAAAAGTCATGTATCATGCTTTAATTGTGCTCTAAACAGAAAGATCGATGTCGAACGCGATCCTGTGGTATCAAATTACTTACTGTTTATTTTAGACGCCTGGCCTTACTTTTTGTGCGGTTTGAATTTAGAGTAAAAATGAAAAAGTGATGTATCATCTTGCAACCGTGCTTTAAACAAAAACATTGATTTCGAACGCGTCCCTCTCATGTCAAAGAACTTACTGTCGCTTTCATATGATAAATGATCAAACCTTCCGCCATTACTGATCATTAATGTGTTTAACAGTCTTCACAACACTCATTTAATCATACAATCAAGCGACATTTGGACCTAGATCAATGTTGAACCCCTTTATAAAAAAAAAATATATACTTGTCGAAAAGTAGATTTTTAGATCTCTGTGAAGCGATAATTTACCTGATCAGTACAATGTTGGTGACCATTGTGAAATACCTGTTTCTGTACATAAATGACGCAAACTCCCCCCCCAAAAAAAAACTTATAACAATATCGAAATTATATCATTGTTCACGTTACTGAACAGTGTGTTCACTGTTGCTCGATTCTATGCTATAGACATCGCCATATAAGAGTACTACGCATCGACACACAACGTTTTACTTGCGATTTTTTCTCCTTTGAAGTCAATGACTGATCTGTGAAGACATGTCTGCTGCAAGGCTAAAATTATAATATGAATTGATAGCTATTACGTTCCTCATGCATATTAATAATGCCGTCGTTCGACCATCACCTAGAAACTTTCATTTCTTTAATTTTCAGACATTTGCGGCGATTTCCCCAGGTGCAAAAGTTTTACACAGGTTCGAATACGCTATACATTAAGGGGTTCTGTCTATAGATTAAACAATGACAAAGGAGTTTGGTAGGCAAATTTTTTAAATATATATATATATATATATATATATATATATATATATATATATATATATAAGCGTAAACATATATAGAGAAAAAGTTTTGTGAATGCTATAATCTTTTTACGAAAACATTAAGCAAGTATAAAGTATGTAGAATATCTGCATGAACATAATTAAACGTAATAATTACCTAAAGATCATCATTCTATAAAAAAATCGAAACAAAACCAGTCAGGGAATTAATTAAAATGAGTGTTTACAAGAATATACAAATTAGCTCGATCTTTTGCAGATGAATGCAATTCCAGGACTTATACATAACAAAGTTATATTTTCCCTTTAAATAAACAGAAAAACGGTTCGCCTTTTTTCTGGCCTTCGGGCCAAGGTCAAAGTGTAGTATCTGGTCCGGCGGATACTGCAATCAAAGACCATTCCCTTTGTGGCAATGGGTTTCTTGTTCATGTAATGACAAACCTATATATCAAGAGTCTCTCACCACCAGTTCCCCCTCCCCTCGTCCCGGGGGAGCTAGTCTCTCTTTCGCTCCCCCCTCTTCAAATTATTTGTTTGTTTTATTACGAATTTTATCGTTGTTTTCTTATTATTATTCATCAGACTACTGTTCTCATCGTGAATGTGATTTTCACAACGTCTCGGTCGATGTAACCTCCGACCTTCTTCACATCGTTTTATCGACCGAAACGTTGTGAAAATCACAGTCAAGGTGAGAACAGTAGTCCGATGAATAATAATACAAATAACCAACCCTCATCTCAAAAATTCAGAAACGTTTATCGTTTTTCCCCCTTCCCTGCAGAACATGAATGAGTTTTACCATGGAAGAAGGAAAAGAGTTACAGTAATTATGCTGTGAGTATTGAAGTTAGAAAACCAACCAGGAAGTGTGGGAATTAGAAAACGAAAAGGGAAATGATAAGAAGGAGGAGGGGGAAGGTGGGTGCCCTTTTTGTATTTACGTTCTGCCTAACATAATTAAGTTTTGCAAAAGGTAGTTGAAAAAAATACCAGCAATGTAAAGTACATTTTGTCTAAAGATGCCAATATCTTCGGACAGCCTGATCTTATAGCACCAGTGGAATATTCGGTGATCCACGTTTCTATCCCAGCATATGTCAGCTCCCCTTGCTAGTTTTATAAATATTATGTTGTTTTTTTTTGTTTTTGTTTTTCATTCTTCATCTAACATTTAACGTTACTGAAGTTCTTTTTTTTCTTTTTCGTACCATTAATTTTTTTTCATTAATTTTGCGAGCTACGAGTTTTTTTTTTCACTCATTTAAAAGGGGCTATAGTTGTTGGAGTATTCATTACAAACACCAGCTGGCAGTTCATTCATTTTATTTTATTTTCACACCAAAATTCACAAAAAAATGAATAAACAAAGTTTGAACACATGTTGCTCTGTTTCCACCATCGCCATTGACAGCGACAATCGAACTTTCCTAGAAGCTATTTCTTTGTGTGCATAACGAGCTGATGACGAATTATTTCTTTTTTTTTTTTTTTTGTTTTGTTTTTTTGTTGGTTTTTTTGTGCTATGTTGCAATTTGATATAAAAATATCCTTCTTCGAACACATTAAAAAGAGACATCCGGCCAAAATTAGCAGTTGTTTACATATCTGTGTGTCGAAAAAATGTTTTATTTCTAAGCCAGGCGATTCTATTACACTCATTTACACACATAATTTTCTCCGACAAGAAAGTTAATATTTGAAGAGTTCGTACACTACACGTACTAAACGCCGTTTTAAAAGTTGCTGCATCAACGAAAGTGAAATTATTGCATACAATCAGCAAATCAACGTCAGTATTCGTAGATGACTTTAGTGCAGTTAATATTAACGTACAATGTACATTTGAAAAAAAAACACACACATTCTGAATCATGTCAGTTCGAGTGATTATTTACATAAGCGTTGTTCGCGAATTAAAAGTAGTTTCTATCAGTAAATATTTATTTAAAGACAACTGGGTTTATTATAGGGCTATGTCAAGAGAATATTTATTTCATTATTTTTACTCTCGAGTATGTAACAGTTTATGTGTTATACGCTTTTAGATACAGTGATGTGGTTCTCGGGTGATTAACTGTGTCTATCTGTGTTGGGTATATACTCGAGAGTCAAAACAATTAAATAAATATATTGTTGTCATGTCCCATTTATTATTATTAACAGAAGAGTTAACATTTATGTAATGTAGATGTGAACGGAATTATTTGTTTATTGATATCGCTCTAAAAAAAAGTGGTGAAGCCACTTTGTGATAAAGGCCAACAAGAAGAAAAAATGATTATCAAAATTACAGAGATGACTATTAATCTTTGTCTAGAAACACTTGCGTAAATCGTAATCAACAGCAACCTCTCTTCTCCATCGTTATTTTCAAATCAAGTGCCTGTATGCACTGCAGTCTATGTACCCTTTACCAAACGTGTCCGCGCACACACACACACACACACACACATGCTGAATTTGCTACAACCTCTATCATCAATTTTCCCCACTCTCTATTTGTGTCTAAATCTAGACATAGATTCCATAGACAAAGCTGATTTTCTAAAACTGTACACCTATGGGATACTTTTCCCACTTGCGTGCTTGGAAGCCTCTAAGTTCAATCTAAACAAGTTCTTATTTAGCTGTCCTTTTGAATAATCCAAGTTGTACTCTATCTACACCAATAATAGACTACCACTTTGAATTCGTTGACCCTTGATTGGCCTTGATAGGTAATATCTTTTACTAAAAAATACATCCGTATCATTCAGTATAATGATAATGCATACTTTAGCCTATATTTAGGATTATTTTTAATAAAGAAAAACTGGCCCTCATCTAAGCCATGATGCCAATTTATGTTAGGGGCTAACAAAAAAAAACTACTGCAAATTGGACAGTGAGAAAATGCGTGATAATAATTATATCGAAATATTTGTTTTTATCGAAATATATTTATATTGAAATATTTTTTTATTTTTATTTTTTTTAGTCCATCTCCAAATAGTTTGCCGTACATTTTGTTTAACACATTGATTATTTATGCTAAGGACGTCGCAATTTGCTCGATCGCCTTGAGGAAACACCACTTCTTAAGAACTATTTACAGACTCATCTCTCAACTGCTTGACCGCGTCCAGCATAAGCAAAAAATCAAATCCTAGTACGTCTCCATTTACAACAAGAACGTCCATAGACATGTTGAGCAGTACTATATTTCACCACAGAAGATCCACAGTATTTAAGTGGACTTCCGTCTACTATGAGCACGCTCGTGTCTTTACTCAACTTTATCCTAGATATAGAGCAATATTTCGTACCAGAATACTCAAAGCATACTTAGCCGTCAATTAGTAAGGGGACCTCGTAAGAGTGCTTTGGCATATTTAGGTAATCACGCAGTAAATACACACCGTGTACCCCGCTCTGGCAGACTGTCAAACGAAACTGCGAGGCTGTGTGTTTCTACCAAGAATATATCGACGGTTTTGCTTGGACAAAGCAACGTACGGCACGTTATCTCCACACAGCGAAGTATAATATAAGTATATTTCGAAAACAGTTGTTCAAAGCAAAGGCTGTGTTCAATATTTCATTAACACCATCGTGTCATGACGATTCTTGCAAGTTTTGTTTAATGTCTGGATTTATTTTTATGACGTAGCTACTTCGCGTCTTCCTGCTAGCTTGGATAAATAATTTTGCAATTTTAACAAAATAGCAACAATTATATCAGAACGTATACATTTACGCTGAATATCTACAGAATGCGAATATCAGACAGATTGTAAAGTCACTTTATTAACAGGTCTAAAAGAAACAAGAACAAATTGAGAATCGCAAAGAAGCTTATTGACCTATCGCTTACGTCACAACAGGATAAAGGAGGTAAAAATACGGATACTATTCTAGAATAGGCGCCTTGGTTATATAATAAAACTTTTATTTATAAACCAGTCTAAATAGACGAAGAAAGCTTGGTTAGACTATTACATACATTAACATAACAATCTAAAAAAAACCTATAATATACCGTCAATATTGGATTAAAAAGTGAATATAAATAAGTTATGCCTAGCAAATGGAATTTAACTTGGAAAATGTGTTTTTATTTATTTACAACGAGTAGTTATCTACACGTAGACAATGTTCATTGTATTAAGTTTTCTACGACTGTATAGCTTAACTCGAGCTGCTAATTAAATATCTAGTGGTTTAATATTCGCATCAGGTAAATAAATGGAAATGCATATGTCTTGTTCTCTGGATTCTAGTCTTTTTACAGAGAAATAGGTATTTGGATTGTTCAGACAATTTGTGGCTTATTCAACGTTTTAATCACAACTAGTCGTGCTTCTCAATATTAGTGTATTTCTTATATAGATATTTCGCAGTTTTGTTCGATTTCTTTATTTTAGTGTTCCATATTGGATTTTTATTATGTTAAATATTTTTTTCATTTCCTTGTTTTAAAGTCATATTGATAGATGAATAAATGTGTATAGAAAATAATATATCTAGTGGACATTCAACAAGGGATTGATTCGTATTAAATATATTAATATTCGCATTCTGTAGATATTCAGCGTAAATGTATACGTTCTGATATAAGTACACCTATTTTGGTAAAACTGCAAAAGTATTTATCCAAGCTAGCAGGGAGACCCGGCGTAGCTACGTCGTAAAATACGCTTAAATATGATATTTTAATTCTTGCAGATTTGCAACTTTATAATATATAAAAACCGATAGACCATTAGCTCTATAATAATATAGACAAAATCCGCAACAATTAAAATATCATATTTAAACATACTTTACGACCGGGCTTTGGCGGGCGTTTGTGTAAGCTTAGATAAATACTTTTGCAATTTTAAAAAATTGGTATTTTGGGCAAGATCAAGGTGTAGTGTCTATTCTTCAGGTACTGCACTTCCATTCCTTGTTCTCTTTGGGTGGAGAAGCGGTCCTTCAAGACTGAGGCATTTTTTTTTTGTTTTTGTACATTTTCTCCACGTTAAAAATCGATCCTGGTGTCTAACTCTGTCCTGTGGGTATGCATTGTAAATAGGTACAATAATAGCAGAGCGTTTCTATTTACACTGAACATCTACAGAATACTAACATCAATATATTACATATGAATGAGTCCTCTGTGGAATTTCCACAGGCCCAGCTAGTTTATATTATTTTGCTAGTATTGGTCTTACTATAAATATTGTGAAATTATCATCATGCAGTAGTGTTCATTATTAAGTCCATGTTGGACTTGGGTTCTAATTTTAAATATATTTATTTAATGTGCAATGCTACGTTGGTATACGGCATACTCAATTTGATATACTGGTTCTCATTGAGTACTGACATTATGAAATACTGAGTCCTTAAAATTATACCCCACACCATCTATAATATAAACCTCAATTGTCGGTGTGTGTATGTATGTATGTGTGTATGTATGTATGTAGGTATGTATGTATGTACGTACGTATATATGTATGTATGCCAAACACTTTCGACAAACGCGACGGATCTACACGAGATCGATATTGTAAGGTCGATGTCTTGGCCGACAAATATAGCAAAATTGGGCAAAAAGATTTATTCTTTCACCCTCAACTAGCAGATTTTTACAAGGAGGGGTCGCTTTTTTTTCGTCGACATTTTCGCAAGTCATCGTCTCCGTTAAATTGATTACGCTTAAAACGCTCTAACCTTCTTGTTGCACCATGCGCGCATCGGCCAAGGTGTTACGTTCCCCCCCCCCTGTTCGCGTTACGGGTTCGAGCTTTAATAGGACTTCCTTCCTCTCAGGCGTCCTATTCTTGTTTTGTCCCTCCTATACTACCACTTTTTTATTTTCCCCTAGGATTCCATACTACACAACCTGTACACATCCGGATAACACTAGGTACCCCGCCAGTGAGCGTATCTAAAATGATGGAGTCACCTCTCTGCAATAAATTCAAAGACCTAACGTCATTATTTCCTCTGGTCGGGATATACACGCGAGTGAGGGTTGCTTCTAAAAGAAACTTCCTCTTTTTTTTGGGGGGGCACCCCTTCTTGTGTGAGTATTGCTGGCACATAGTTAAATAATAGCATTACTACATCTAGCGTTGTAAGAGGGGAGAATTAAACTACAAAGGGGCTCTCATTGACAAGCATTATGAATCTGGAAATCACTCTGAATTATAAACCCGTCAACTTTTTTTTTATCCGATGAGGCCCAACTTTTCTAAAACGGTTAATCTCATAAAATAAGGTGGATACATAAAATTAAGACATTTCAGGAGTTCAGTTTGTGTCCGCATTCTCTGTTGATCTGAAGTTTCCAGATTGTTGATCGAGGTCATTGACTACAATATTGTTAACATCTATATATTGGCCTTTTGGTCAAGATCAAGGTGTAGTATATGTTCTTCAGATGCTGCACTTCCATTTCTTGTTCTCTTTCGGCGGAGGAGAGATCCTTCACGACTGAGACAATTTTTATTTTTGTACCTTTTCTCCACGTTAAAAAAAACGACCCTGGTGTCTAACTCTGTCCCGTGGGGAGGCATAGTAAATAGGTACAATATTGTTAACTGACAAAACATCACAGTAATTAGAATTGAATGTTAATTTAAATGATTTTAAGGTTTTCTGTAGCAGAGATATTCATTTTTTGTCGCTATTTATGCATATTATAGTCTGTGCTTAAGTAATAACATTCTCATCGTTGTTAAAATGGAGAAATATTTTGTCACTTTTTATTTGCTTTAAGTTGACGATTAAATTAAGTGAAATAGCACGATCTGCATTTGAAATATATATATATATATATATATATATATATATATAGAGAGAGAGAGAGAGAGAGAGACAGAGAGACAGAGAGACAGAGAGACGGAGAGAGAGTCAGACAAAGAGATAGATAGATAGATATATACATACATACATGATGATGATGATGATGATTTTAATGTCTTGTCAGGCGAGTGCCACTCCCTCAGACACTTAAAGTGCATGAGCCCCAAACTGACTTCCATCGCCACATGACCATTTTAAATGTATGAGGGAGTATCTATACACAGATAATGTTACAGCGTCTTAGCTTTGTACGACCGCTAAGTCTCTCGCTTGGTTCAAAATGTTGAGATCCAGCAACCAGCAAGAGCAAGATAGCTAGCAACAAGTTTAACTGCATGCCAGCTTAATGCGGGTACTGGTGTCCCGCTTTATGATCTTGTAAATCAGAGGTTCGCTTCTCCTAGAAAGGTTGCCTTCATCACGGCTTACAGGAGCGCACTCCACCCCAACACGCACATACATACACACAAACACACACGGTGCTAGTTGGCCGTTGACCCTGAAAAAGATGTCATTCGCCCTTTGAAAGGTCTTGTTTTTAATTCTTCACGGAGACTAGGCACCCTCCTCACCAAACAAGTCTGGTGGGAGAATAAGTTTAGTCGCCGGTGACCCGACCATGATGCAGGTAGTACTGGGTTACATGGTTCCAGTAGCATATGACATGACCTGACCAGATACATACATACATACATACATACATACATGCATACATACATACATATCCATATACATATAACACAGGGGAACACTCATTTTGTTGCCTTAAAAAAATTCTTCCTATAGTAAATTTGAGTGTGAATATTTCAAATCTGAAATTGTGTTCTTCCTGCTAGCTTCAGATCTTATGCTATTGGACATTTGTTATTTATTTTCTTGTTTTTCATTTTGATAGGAAAGTACAATCTCACATATCTCCTCAGGGCCTCTTTCATATTCTCAATTGTCCCAAAACGACAGTCTCTAACGTTTTCCTTCAGCTTACGGAATGGCCAAAGTTCATAGAGAGCAAAGTCTAGACAATAGAAATTGTGAGGTACTATCGCGATGCCAATGGACACTTTTTTTTCTTTTAGATCTTCTCGCACAAATCTTCCGCATCTTCAGTTGCTTGCGAATAATAATCAGAATTTCGTAGAGTGTATTCCAATTCTTATTGTACCTGTTCATGTTAGCCTAGAAGCATTATAAGTGGTCAATCATCTTATAACATATATAGCAATAACATACTTAATTTTCAAGTGTCTAAGGCAATTTAAATCCGCCGTAAAAACATGTCTGGAAACTTATTGAAGGCGCCTGGTAAAAGCTGCAGAAACTCAGCTCACTGCTGAGGAATATTATAAACCGCTTTAACAAAAATCCTCTATGGTATAAAATTAGATTGTAATTTTATGAATTCTTAACTTAGAGATGAGAATGTATTCTTCATATGAATTGTATTATTAAAACTACTATTTTCAAAGTGAGTGTTATAAGCAAAAGGCAATACAAATCTTCCTAAAATTTATATTAACATTTGCCGCACTTGATAAAGTAGTCGGAAAAGGTAAGTTCTTAATCGTCAGTACAGAGGGACCCACAGACTACGAGTGCGAATAGAGAGAGAGAGAGAGAGCGAGAGAGAGAGAGAGAAGAGAGTACATACAGGGGAAGTATGCAGCAGAGTTAAGAGCACAAAATCCAACTTCAAAATTGCAGTTACTGTCCATACAGCCTTGGCTAGTCAAAGAAGAATATTACTGCGACACATGGATGACACTGTCATTATCTGACCTCATGAAGTAGATTTACAAATCGCCCATCTATATAGTACTCAATGGAAACGAAACAGTAACACTAATCATCATTCCGGATATGAGTATTTCAAAAGAAACTTTCATTGGACAATGTCGCAATTCAGTAATGGTTTCCGAGACCATCACGAGGGTACCCTAGATTTACAAATATTAATGCACACTTTTTAATTCATCCGTCCATCGTCATAGTACACAATAGAATAGGAACCAGTCTAACAAAACCCTATTCCTCGATAAACTGCTAACTCGAACTGATAATGTGTTATGGGTATGTCGAAAGATAACTCTCACAGGACAATATCGCAAGTTTAACTATGGCTGACTATAATAAAAAGAGGGTTATCTATGCTTGTGTCTTAAATAAACGCCCCTTTCTAGATTCTGTCTATATTAGTGGAAACAGAAAGCACCCCTAGTTTGATAGAATGATTTACAAGTTTAACTAGATACAACTTAAAAATGTCGATGGTTACATCGACCAAAACGTTGCAAAAACAGGCGAAGAATACATGATCCCCCGAGAGTGCATTGTAAACCAGGAGCATCCCCCCTCCCATTTTGCCCCAAATTTTTCAGGGAGCGTCAAATCCTGGTGAAAATGAACAAACAGTGCAGTTTTAGGTCTTAACATATATACATTTGAGTTCTGCACCATACAAAAAAAAAAAAAAATAAATAAATGACTAAGTCCATCATTTGACCCTCCCCCCCACACTAACACCAAAAGTTCCCAAGATCTTTACATATTTAAATTTGAGTTCAGTACAATGCAAAATTGCTAAATAGTTATACACAGAAGAAATTTGGCCAAACATTGTAAAATAGTCCCTAAAATGCAGTGTTTTTGTTAGCCCGAAAAGAGCGCCTGCGATACACCCACAAGTTTTCGCGAAGTAATGACAAACAAAATTATATAGAAATCAGTTAGTTACGACTTTTCAGAAAGTTTTATAAAAATCCAAGGCATGAATTCTTATTAATTTAACCATTAAACACGAAAGGCATCCCAGGGGGGGGGGGCAGCCGGGGTTTTCCCAGAAAAATCCGTTCTGTTACTTTTTACACATGTAATGGTTTGTGTCTGTGAAAAATTTCAAAAGATTCCAAGGCGTAGTAATTGAGGAAAGTGCGGGCAGACGAACGGACGAACGGAGAAGGGGGAATTTCCAGGTCAACCCTTCTTTTGTCGGGCGACCAATAACATTCGTGGTGAGAAGAGTTGTCAAAATAATTTAATCAATACGAACATTAAGCTTGTTTTCTGTCGCTGAATGGATTTTCTCTTATTTTTCAAATTCTTATATAGATCAGTTATTTGCTAGTTTTAATAAGAAATATATTTGGAGTTCGCGGCTGCTGATACGTTGATCACATCAGAAAAAAGAGAAATATAATTGCTTCACATTTGCGAGGAGAGCTTATGCCTATTGTCGGAATATATCAAATTTGCTCTTCTCAAACGTTATCATTTGATCGATTTTACATTCCGCTCTCGAAGACAAGGCTCAATTAATAAAAGAGCCTTTAAGTCGCGAGGCATATGGCAAACCGATTTACACACGTATTACGTCCCACTCGAGAGCATCATGACCTTTGAAGAATGTTAAAGAGATCAAGTATAATAAATGGTAGCGTCATTATTTGCTGCGTTCCATACGCCTTTAAGCGCGCGGATTTACTTCAACTGGACATGGTCAACTCTTGTTCTGTTTCATTAATCACTGCATTGTAGACGAAATAATTACGACGTGCCTTCAATAATTTTACAGACCATTTTGCTCATATGCATTTTATTCATAGTACACACATAAAACACTTGTCTCCTTCAAAGTTATCTCCTCCGGCTGCAATGCACTTGCTGTACCGGTTCAACAACTTCTGAAAGAAATCATAGATATTATATTGTGTGAACGTGTCAATGAACTTTGTAACAGCCTCTTTTATCTCGATTGGCTAATAACGACTTCCACTAAGATTCTCCTTAGAGAGCAAGGCCTGCACTATATGAAACGTATCGGACTGTCTTGATGCCCATATTGGTCAAATAGTTTGTGGACAAGTGCATTGGGACAAACTTTGCGCAAATCTCACGTATCATCTCTTTGAGAATAATTATATGTGCAGTTCCCACACTGACATCAAACTGTACAATTATTGTCTCTAGAAAGACATTGAAGTCCTTATTCATTAATTTTTTTGGCCAATCACCTCTGGTATTTTGACTTCCTTCCTCCTTCCACATATCTCATCATCCGTTACGGACTCCCTGTCTTCCTTGAATCTCTTATGCCAGTCAATAAATGATACTCTAATCATGCAAGATCGCCAAACGCAATCTCCAGCATCCCATAAGCTTATGTTATGTGTAGAATTTTTCCAAGTTAAAAGCGTAATTTTATGCATATCGTTTTTCTAAGTGTCCTCCCATCTAGATCGCATATTCGAAATTCACTTACAATGACAATCAGGCTTTAGTATGGTCCGTAATCTCCTAAGATGTGTAGCAACAATTTACGGAAGTTACAAGAGTCCACAAGAACTTAGAATATGTTTTGTTTGCGGAGGGGTTTCCTATTCTCCATAGGTGTTGTTTAACGATGTTTCGACAAACTATTCTTCTGACCTTCGTAATGTCGTAAACGGGGACGGGATAGGAATGCTTAGCGTCTTTACTATATTCTCACTAATTACTGTCTTCTATAGTTGTTTGGCTTACTCATCCTCTGGATAGCATTGGGTAGAATTGAAACCGCTGTAATCAGACAATGCTCAGCAGAAACTGGGGAGATTCAACACCTTTATCCAATGCGCAATGAAACGGGATTAGGGTTGGAGTGTTTGTCTTATACATCCAAGTTCTTTTTCGTCTTCTTCTTCTTTTTTCTCCTTTACTTTCTTCTTCTTTTTTATTTTTACTATTGTTTTTGTTGCTTTTTTCTGCTGTTGTTGTTGTTGTTGCATCATTAATTTCAAGTGGCATGATGCTTTATACCATGTTTTTTCCTCAAACGCTAGTAGTGATAGTTAACGAATCACTTAGATGAAAAAAGACTTAGCGTAGGATGTTTTCTTAGCCAGGCAGAACTGACTTCTGTAGTACGGTGATGTATCTTATTATTTCCAAGGAGTCCAGTTGTTTCATAAGAACATCTAGAATTGAACCAAGCGCAGCTATGATTATTGGCACGATAGAAGTTTTCTTATTCCACAGTCTAGCAATCCCAACCTTCCGTTGATGATAGTTCAGTAGTTTCTCATTCATCTTGCCTGTTGATATCGTTTGGGCCAGCTAATAATTTTGCATTCATTGGTATTTTTTTTCGTAACTACAATATCCGGTTTCCTGTGAGTTATCTCTCGGAATCATGAGATCTCAGAGAATCTTAGCGTCTCCATTTTCCAAAACCGATTCTGGGTACTGTTGGTACCATTTGTCTTTCACTAAGATGTAAAACCTTTGGCATAAAATCCAGTGTAGATTCATACAAACTTTGTAATAGCGTCGTTATTAATCTTTTCGAGCAAGTATAGAACAGGAAATAACAATGTGTGGCATTATTTCAATAGATATATCACACACCCTACACTTATCAGAACTGTCCTTCCCATAGACGTTTTTATTTAATGTATTTATATTTCATGCCTATTCCTGAGCAGCAAATATAAGTGTTTTCTGTTTCTTTTCAAGTCACGTTTAGGCAGAAAATTCCGTGTTCCCTAACATTTTTGTGCCTTATTATCTCGCACAAACTGACCATGAAGTTTCAGTCTGCTTCGATTCCTTTCGTGTACTCCTGCTTATCTTCCAAGCATTATGATTTAGGTCTCTTCGTATTCAACTACTGCGACTAACACTTCACAGCAGTTAGCCAAGTTGTAGTAAACACTTCTCAGCTCCCCCCAGACACATTCTTCAATCGCAATCAGCCCTCTCCCCACTTTGTTCCATGTGATATATAGCCTAGGTACATTAGAGTTTAGGTGAAGTGTTCCATACTTAACAAACAGTTACCGTGTATCTCTATCCAGCTTTATCATTTCTTTTGTGTCCATCCTACAAAAACTGCACTGTATCCAATTACAGCGACTGCCCATGCATTTATGGCTGAGGACAGATTCCTACCATTAAGTCTAGATTTCAGAAGCAGTTTGTATGTTCACATATATATTTTTTTTACTTAGGTATCACCACCTATCAAGGCTCAGAGGCAACTGAAGGATAAGTGTTAAAGAGTGCACAGTAGTCAATTGGAAGATATAGTAATAATTAGTAATAGAAATTCGGTAAGTTTGTAAACTTAAGTGGAACGGATCATCAAGAATTTGTTTACGTTGAACTTGAAGACAACCATATTGAATTCAGCTTGAACGCAGGCAACCGGATGGCAGTTCTACCTGCATGCAGTTCTAAAAAAGAAACTTTCTTCATGGAATCTACGTTTAGATTAAGACACAGATAAAGAGTGTGGGAAATTATTGATAGTATTTTCAGCTAGACGAGTGTTTCGCGTGAGAATTTGGAGAGGAGAGAAAAGATTGGAGCTCAGACGAGCATTTGCTATGAAAATAACGATGAAATTACAGGCTTGCAACGTCTTTTCATATACACTTCTTTCGTATTCCTTTCTATTTTATTGCAAATCATCGTATCATGTCCAAACTCCCCAAGGTACTTGTAGCATTCTGTATCAGTATCTTCTATTTTATTACTATTTGGGGAAAAGATGTCTTTCACGACATATCTCTTTCCTTGTTTTAGACTTACAACTGCACATTTGGAAATTCCAAATTCTATATTTATGTCTTCACTCCACTTCTGTTGAGTTTGAACCAAAGAGTCAATCTCATTTTTGTTTTGCCAACACATTTCATACCGTCCATACCTGTGTTTGGTTGATATTCGATCTCTTCCCCTCCAGTTGGTATCCCATTTTTGTCTCCTTTTGTGCATCTGTCAATGGTTTGTGTTCTATTATAAATAGAAGTGGCGAAAAAGAATTTTCTTGGAAAATAACGCGTTCGATGTTGACTGTCCCTAATAGTTCCCCATCTGAAAAATGATTGGCTTTCCAGGTGCTCATACTTTTCCCCATGGACTCAAATATATTTCTAGCCACGTCTACCATTTTCACCGTCCTGAGTATCCACAAATGCAGCATCATATCATAAACTTATTATTAATCTATTCAAGCTACGTTCAAGTTCATTTTTCTCCTTTTGCTATTCTTTAAAATACATTTATCAATCGATACTTTGTCTTTTGTTCCTTAACACTTTTCCTCCTGCTTTTTTGTTCCACTAGTAGTGAACTATTTACTTCAAAATGGTCATTTACTCTTAAAGTGATTATTCCTGTCAAAAATAAGTTAAAACAAGCAATTTTCAACATCTGACGCTTTAGCAGGATCTCTCATAATAAAAATAAACCTTCACACTACAAACCATTCTGGTATCTGGCACAATCCGGCACGCCATCCAGAGAAACAGCAAGCCTCTCATGGATTACTGTGAGAGAACGCAACCAGTACGTAAGAATTCCATCAGGTCAGACTCCTTTCTCAAATCTTCAACGGAAATGTAGATATCCTCTTGTTTATGCCCTTTTCTGTGTTTCATTTATTTAACGACCCAATCAGAAAAAAAAACTTTGTAGCTTCTAGATGGTTAGGAATTACTGTTTTGGTGTCTCTCTCATTCCAGATTTCTAAAAAAAATTGAATAAATTGTCGTTACATTGCTGAATTCTCATCTTTATACCTCCTAATCTTGAAAGCCTTTGCCATAATCTACTACTTCATTTCTTCGATTGTGATATTACACTCTTGGCTGCAAAATGTCTCTGACATCTGTCTTTATTGCAGCTATCGGCTTCCTACAGAGGGGCTTGAATATACCATAGCAGAAATACTAGACCTGATAGGAAAACGTAGTGTTGGGTGATTAATCGGAATCGAAATAGGGAGTTGAAAAAGTCGGAATAATTGAGGGTATCGGAATCGGTATCTGAAAAATTTGTGCCGATTTTCAGATGCAAAAACAATTGTTTAAAGTGTTTCTTTTTTATATTTGATTTTGTTTAAATCAAATTCTTCTAAAAATGAAAAAAATAATGAATATTTATTGATCTAAAACCGCCAGTGCAGTTAAAATTGATAGATCTTCCACAAGTATAGTTTTACGTTAAAGAAAATATCTTCACATTAAACATATGTGTGTTTTACGGTAATCAGGGAAAAATATAGCTATACAGCTATATATTTAGAGATTTATAAAGAATCGGAATCAGAATCGGTAATTGTATCTGAATCGGGAATTTCTTACGGTATCGGTAATTGTATCGGAATCTGGAAAAATATTGGAATCATCCCATCACTAGAAAAAATAATACCGTTTCTGGAATCAGTGCCCCCAAATTAATTTGGACAATGACAATTTTGTTTTGTTAGCAAGTATTATCGGAGTTCTTCTGATTACATCATTATATTTCGAATGTTATTTTAATGATGAATAAAAAAGCAAATATTTACTCCATAGCGAATATATATTCCATCACGTTGCATACAATTACGAGTTGTCAAGAAGCGTAGCGTGGTGGAAATATCTTGGTAAAACACGTTTACTCTCTCACACTCTGACATGTTTTAAAAAGGGTGTCGTAAACCTAGTAGATTCCGCAATGCCATGTAGGAGTCAACCTCTGTCCTATCGACGATATGTTGATTACGTTTGCCTGTTTTACTAGTATGTTAATGATAGTTGCCCCGACGAATTACACACCCTTGAGTTACTAAACGTAAATATCTCCGAAAATCCTTACAAGCAACACAATTTCACCCCTTCGCAGTAGAGATTCGCATATGCTAGAAACGTTTCTATTCTACTAGTTACTTCCCTAGTTCTGCCACATTTTTTGGAACTCCCTTCTGGGTATCTGTTTCCCTTACTATGCAAAAGCTCATATGTAATGTAAACAGACAGCTTGCTACTCAACTCGGTACAGAGTGTGCCTGCAAATTATGTCATAAATATTAGCCCCCCCCCTTATATCAAGGTGTCATTTTTTATTGTATGCGGTAAAAGTGCAATAAAAAAAACTCTTCTGAGTGTTGAAGGTTCAATCGTCAGTGCGGGCGAAGCTTTAACTACAACTGGGAAGAAACTCAGAAATTCTACCCAGTCATTGCTGACGAAAGAAGGACATCATATCGCAGTTGAATTGTTTTAAAAACAGGTATCACCTTTTATCAAGACCTGAAAGTTACTCGAGCATAATAGTTAATGGGTGTACATTAGTCAATGTAATTATAGCGTAATACACATAAGTAGTAAATTGGGGTAGGTCCATCACAAAAAAAAAAAAAAAGGAACCGTTCGGAATTTCGTGCTGATATCCGAGTTCAACAGACAGGTTTTTGAGTTTGACAGGATACTCCTGGAGAAGGCCGGCAGTAACATCGACCAAAGTCAAGAATCAAATAATATATATATTTATATTTTTAGAAAGAGTAACTTAAGAACAAATAAGAAAAAATATATAATGGATAAAACAATAAGACATGGCAGTTGGACGCAATTATTTCAGCTGGATGTAAAAGTTACAAAGAATAAAAGCGAATAAGGTTTCTGTATTTATGCTTTTTTGGAAGGGTATCTCTTTGCAATAGTTGGCAAATTCTATTGTTGTTGTCTTTTTTTTTTTAAATATGCAATAGGATATTTTTAATCCAATTATTTTCCTATCTTATAGACCAAAAACGGAGAAAAAAAAATTCTGGATCTTATTTGCTTATTTTATAACGTGTGTGCGATCATGAAATATTTTTGTAAGTTTTGCGTGCAGTGAAGTCATGGATAACATAATCTCCTGGAAAATAGATTTGAGACTATAAAAATCTATGAAATATATCTATGCAAAATATTTATTAATGCTGATGCGTTAAAGAGAATGCTGAGAATATTGTTTCGATATTTTGTATTTTATTGAGTTATCATACGATATTTTTATCTTACCAATATATATATATATATATATATATATATATATATATATATATATATATATATATATGCACACACACACATATATATATATATTTATATATACATATATTATATTGTATATTTTTTATTATACATATAATATATATTATATAATATATATAGAATATAATATATATATATATATGTATGTGTGTGTGTGTGTCAAGTCATGTCATATGCTACTAGTACCATGTAACCCAGTACTACCTGCCTCATGGTCGGATCACCGGCGACAAAACTGGTTCCCCCACCAGACTTGTTTGGTGAGGAGGGCGGCTAGTCTCCCTGAAGGATTATAAACAAGACCTTCCAAAGGGTGAATGGACACTTTTTCTGGATCAACGGCCAACTAGCAACGTGTATATTTGTGTGTATGTGTGTATATGTGTGTTGGGGTGGAGAGGGCTCGCGTAAGCCGTGGTGAAGCCAACCTTTCTAGGAGAAGCAACTCTCTGATTTAAAAACCATAAGGCGGGAGACCAGTGCCTGCATTAAGCTGGTCTGCAGTTTAATTTATTGCTGGCTATCTTGCTCTTTCTTGTTGCTGGATCATAACATTTTGAACAGAGAGAGAGAGAGAGAGAGAGAGAGAGAGAGAGAGAGAGAGAGAGAGAGAGAGATACTTTGTTGTCGTACAAAGCTAAGACTCTGTAACATCATCTTTGTATAGATACTCCTTCAGGCATTTGACATCATGGATTTTAAATGTCTGGGGGAGTGGCACTCGTCTGACAAGACGTTGCAATCAATCATCATATATATATATATATATATATATGTATGATGATTTGCAACAGAAATAAAAAAAAGTCAACGTAATGCTATTTTTTTTTCTTGGAGAAACAAAAATATTTCTGACTTACAAATGCAGTAAGCTCAGTTCATTCTTACTTTCTATGGTTTTGATATACCTACATTTTTATTGGTTACAAAAGGTGACTGATTTACCAGAACGTTTTAACAGAAAAGTGAGCACCCCTTTCAAATGTCGAAATAATGATTTTTTTTTTCAATTTTCTCCATAATCTGGTTAATTAGTGTCCAATCAATAATAATCCAGTGAACAAATTTCAAGAAACATATCAGTATTGAAATTACGCAGGGGCGATTATTGTACAACTCCGCCGTTGACTCCACTACCATCCGCTTAATCCGACTGATTATCGAATCCTGGAGACAGACTTGAAGAGTTTTGGCGAGATGTTGCAACCTTATATTGCTCCCCTTCGTCGCTTGATCTTACTGTTGTCATGATAGAGCTTTAAAGTAGAAGTAGCCCCATTGTGCAGGTCTTTCAGCAACGTGATGCATACAGTCAACTCATTGGTTTTGAAGGGCAGTGAACAGTGGATAAAACTCTCGAAAACCTTTTCGTAATCCACAAAGGTAAAGACCAGTGGAATAATGTGTACATTGGCTTTCTCTTGCAGTTGACTGACAGCCTCGATATGGTCGGTGGTGGTGTAGCCTGCCCGTAAACCTGCTTATTCTCGCAGTTGATCCCTGTCTAGTGACCCTAGCATAGTCGTAGCAAGACTTGAGAGAATACCTTGTATGATACTGGCAGAAGGCTGATCGGTCAATAGTCCTAATATCTGCAGTGCCCCCCTTTCTTGTCAATGATAAGCACTGATCCATTTCCCCATTTATCTGTAATTTATTTACTGGAAAGACCCTTATTAAACATCCTTGTAAACATCTCAACAATGGGTTCTGCACAGCATCGTAATATGTAGACAAGCTATTGTGAAGCTACACAAAGAAAATCAAACCATTAGAGAGATTTCAGAGAAAGTGAAACGTTTCAAGAGTGTAGTAGGGCGAGCTGTTAAATCCGACAATTATACTGGCAAAATAGTTAGTGCTTTTAAAACCGGCAGACCCTGAAAAACTTCGGCAAAAGAAGATTGAATAATGCAGTGCATGTCACTGAAGGAACGTTTTACGTCTGGTACAGAAATTAAAAGGGCAACCAATAGTACCATATGATATAATGCGTCAAGACTGACTGTTTCTAGACAACTGCAAGAATACTAAAAGTCGACCACCGCATGAGAAACAAATAAAAAATAAGAATTAATAAGAAGTATGGAAATTAGTAAATCATTATGAACTTGCTCGCATTCTCATCATCGTATATATTAAGAAGTACGTTTTTTTGATTTTAAATAATAAAAATGTAGGCTTTTGATATCAATCATTGATTTCGGACGCGCATCTGTCAACTAACTTATTGTTGATATTTGTATGTCTGGCGTCCAGCCTTGTATGGTAATAATGGTTTGAAATTAAGTTTAAAATAAAAAAAAAGTCAAGTATCATGGTGTAATTGTGCTTTACACAGAAACTTTCATTTCGAAGGCGTCCCTGTCATATGAAAGATCCCGCTGTGGATTTTATATGTTGGACGTTTCAGGTTGTGGCAAAAAACTTCTCAAAAGCACTTGTAATGTGAATCCGTGTGAGGTGTTTACTTTGATCAAAATCGCATGTTGCCCCTTTTATTAGATTATTTGATTATCGATTATCGATTATCTATAAAGACATGTTGATATGAAACCTATCTAAGATCACTGCATGCTACATGAAGAATCTCAGTATGAAATTTCATAAAAATCAGCCCAGCAGTTTCGACTTCACAGAAAACGAATTAACAAACAGACGCACTGATAACGTTCCTTTTATATATCAAAATGATTGCACCGTCTTGTCAGACGAGTGTACTCCCTCACACTCTTAAAGTCAAGGAGCCCAAACATGACGTCCATCACCCCAGGAACATTTTTATAAACAAATCCGAGGGAGTATCTATACACGGATGATGTTACAGAGTCTTAGCTTTGTACGACAGCCAAGTCTCTATCTCGGTACAAAATGTTGAGATCCAGGAAAAAGCAAGAGCAAGATAGCCAGCAACAAGTTAAACTGCAGACCAGCTTAATGCGGACACTGGTCTCCCGATTTATGGTTTTTAAATCAGAGATTTGCTTCTCCTAGAAAGGTTGCCCCCCACCACGGCTTACAGGAGCTCTCTCCACCCCAATATATATATATATATATATATATATATATATATATATATATATATATAAAGAGAGGGAAATGCAGCACTGTAGACACATATATGCTTATTCAATTTACTACGCAACATTTTTAAGATATATTTTTATTGTTATTGGAATCTACCTGGATACTCGATATTTTATTCAACTGTTTTGAAGAGTAGTTTATTGATATGTTCCTTATATGTGTTCTAGTATTTTCGATTAATATCTTTAGCATTCGTCAACGTATAAGTAGTTTGATTCGATATGAATGGATATCCATGATCAATATCAACTCTTAGTAATATGTCATCTGGGATGATACTTTTTATTATAAGTGACAAACGCATGTCGATATGTCAAGTGGATTGGGACTTCATCCGAGAATTTCTGCAGATTTTCACATTCTTCTTTATCTATTACAGTAAGTACGTGACTTTATTGTTGTTTATTTTTTTTAGTAAATAATCAGTTGGATATAAGATCGTTTGGAATTCTTGAAAATGGTTTATAATATTGGAGACATAAATAAATAGATTTAAATAGTGAATGAGAACTGATATATATATATATGTGTGTATATATATATATATATATATATATATATATATATATATATATATATATACACACACACAGGGTGACCCAAAAATAGAAATAAAAGCTAAATGGGGGGCCGTCTAAATCATATGCTGTAGAACGGAGAAAAAAAAAAGGCCAAAGACCGTAGTGTTTTGATGTGATGTTTTTAATAAAATAAACTAGTTATGACGAAAGTTTCATTTCGTTCAGACAAAACACTAAGAAACGGGGCCTAATTAGAGCTGTGCCCCATATTTATATATACATACATATATATGTATATTTATATATATATACATATACATATATATATACATATATATGTATATGCATATATATATATATATGTATATACATATATATATATACATACATATACATACATATATGTATAGATATATATATATAGACATAGAAATATATATATATATATATATATATATATATATATATATATATATATATATATATATATATATATATATATATATATATATATGTATGAATTTAGTTAAAAAAGCACCGGGAAAAATGGCACCAGAAAAAAGGCAGAATTAAATGAATAGGTTAAAATGGCACATTGGCAACAGAAAAGTTGGCCCGTTTGAACAGTTAAAAGAGAAAGTAATCCCCCCTCACAAACAACATAAATATTTTTACTAGACATTTACACAAGTAGGGTGGGGCTAGGCTTTTTATAATAGGGAGTACTCGCGATTAACGTAAAAATGAAAATACTTTCTGATAGTTTTCCGAGCGTTTTAGCAAGTGTAAAAAGTTTTTAGGTGGAATATGAAATTTTATTGCTTTTATATGCTTCTATATGTCTCTATTCCTTTATCATAATTTATTACAATAGTAATGCATTATCGCGGCACAAGCAGTAAGCCAGGCGTATGAAATAAAAAACAGGATCTTGGAAAGGATAGGGATACGTCGTAAACGAATGTTTTGCTTGAATCACAATTGAACGATGGTACGTTTTAAAATTTAATTCAAGCTCTTATAAACAAAATAATTTTATAAAATCCAATTAACAGTTATAAACAAAGATCGCAATTATATTTTAAAAAATCGCAATTATATTTTTAAAAATCGCAATTATATTTTAAAAAATCGCAATTATATTAAAAAAAAACTCGCAATTATATTAAAAAAATCACAATTATATTTTAAAAAATCGCAATTATATTAAAAACAATCGCAATTATATTTTAAAAAAATTCGCAATTATATTTTTAAAAATCGCAATTATATTTTAAAAAATCGCAATTATATTAAAAAAACTCGCAATTATATTAAAACAATCACAATTATATTTTAAAAAATCGCAATTATATTAAAAACAATCGCAATTATATTTAAAAAAAATCGCAATTATATTAAAAAAATATCGCAATTATATTTTAAAAAATCGTAATTATATTTTTAAATATAGCAATTATATTAAACAAATCGCAATTATATTTTCAAAATCACAATTATATTTAAAAATTCGCAATTACATTAAAAAATCGCAATTATATTTTTAAAAAAATCGCAATTATATTAAAAAAAAATCGCAATTATATTTAAAAGAACCGCAATTATATTTTTA
>NC_136492.1:10868802-10873802 GCF_053919585.1 Euprymna scolopes | reverse complement strand
AATGGCAGCCTCAACTTGACGGACAGATGGCTCATCAATGGCAGAAGGGGGTGACCAGGTCTGGGAACTATTTCCAGAGACTTCCGGCCATTTTTGAATTCACGATGCCAGTGTTTTACAAGGTCATATGATGGGGCATTATCATCATCAGTTTATTTCATTTTATCAAAAGTCTCCTGCGGTGTGCGTTCTTTCAAATACAAAAAAAAAACGGATCACTGCTCGATATTAAACAGGCTCCATTTCACACCTGATTAAGTTCAAACACATGTAAAACAGAAACCACAATTAGTTCAGAGCTGTAATTTGTCACATAACCCGTAGAGATATAAATCATTGGACATGCAAAATTTCAGCGAGATCAGACAACTGGAAGTGGGTTAGGGACATTACCTATTGCACACCCCACGTGTGTATATATATATATATATATATATATATATATATATATATATATATATATAGTTGTTAAATTCAAATTCGGAAAATCAAAATATAGACACATATATTCGTGTTAAGAATGTATTGTTTGACAAAAGGAATATATAGAAAGGGTTATATTAAATTCCTTAATCCATGAATTTTCAATAATGGCACATCAGAGGAAATGGCATGCGGTTTGTTCAGCTGTGGAAAGGCACGTAGTTTGCTTGTCAGCACAAATATTGAAAATATTTTTTTTAGGGTGGTGAATGATAGTTATATGAAAATAATTATTGGAAAAGGGAATTTCATACAACCTGGGCAGTCCATTATCGGAAGAGTATATTGGTCCAGGGGAGAAGGCAGCAATCCCATATAACAAAATTGCTTGGTTGCTCCTTATTTATATTCCGAAAGGTATACGGGGCGGCTGTATTCGTTGGTGTGTGGAATACTTTTTGGTATATGCAATCCAGATTCTTTTTTGGTGTTGGCACAGTATATCAGATATTGGATGGATATGCCAATCCATTGTATATATTCCCATGGGTGATAGAATTATCCATGTATGACTGGATTAAGGAAATTAATATAACCCTTCTATATATTCATTTTGTCAAACAATAAACTCTTAACTCGAATATATGTGTCTATTTGTTGATTTTCAGAATTTAAATTTAACAACTAAATTTATATATTGCTCTATTCTTAAATATTGAGCTAATTCTTTTTGGCTAGGATCCCCCTGAAACTATTACCTCTAGTAATATCTATCAGGATTTTTCATTGGATTTTAATTTGTCTTATCTCGCTTATATAGTTATACATATATATATATATATATAAATTATATATTTATACACACTATATATATATATATATAAATTATATATATATACACACTATATATATATATATATATATATATATATATATATATATATAAATTGGCAATTTTTAAAATTCAAATCTCACCAAATATTGGTCCAAAATGAGGGCTCGTATAAAAACTAATGAACTGAATTATGTACAGAGGTATGTAACATTAGGCAAGATAGTCGTATATAAGTGAATCATCCGCCATTCAGAGCTTTTTTTGCACATTTTAATGCCCAACAATTTTTCAATCATAGCCATTTGTTTAATAATTTTGCACATGAAATTTTTTTAATTCAATTAAAAATTACAAAATATCTGATATTTCCCCAAAACACCTGGCCTTGATGGATAGGAGAGACTATATCTTTCTGTTACGTTTTTAAATGATCTGAAATAACATCAAGGGAAGACTTGATTCCAAATATTTCTTTACATCATCGAAATTTGGTTTTCATATATAAAGAAAACTCCACAATGTAAAAGAATTATATGATACTAGAGATATTCCTAATCGTACCCTGTCTCCAAAGAGGAAAGATATAAGATATAATAACTATTTTGAATCAGGTCTCACTTATCTATTATTGCAAATCTTTTGAAACAATAGCAGCAAGTTTTATTCTCCTTTCTATCGAAGCCAGAACTTTGGGTATATATACATACATACATACATACATACATACATATATATATGTATATATATATATATATATATGTATATCAGGAAATAAAAAGACGGAATTTAATAACAATCCAGATATTCTACAATCTGTCATGAATAATGTTTTGAAAAGAGCACAATATGTGAACATGAGAATTAGAAATAGTTAAAATACATCATTTTTTTTTTTAGATAAGGATTGTTTCAATATTGCATTTAATAAAATAGATTCTCAATGTCTTTGTCAGATAAAGAATCTTTCTTAGTACCAAACGCAGTAGTGACTTTTTGACACCTTGTGTATGTGTGCGAGTTTATCTGTCGTGTGCGTTTGTATGTATGCGTGTGTTTATATACATTTAATATCTCACAGGCGCATATGCACACACTTATTTACTGAACGTTTGTATATATATATATATATATATTATATATATATATATATATATATATACCTGCATATTTTGAAGATATACATATGCACTCATATACACACACGTATCAACTTGTATATCTCGTGGTTTGCGGTTTGCGGTAGATTAGTGGTTCGGGTTTTGCTATTAGAGCCAGACATGACTGTTGCCGGAGTTCGAGTCTCTTGACTGGCGTTAATTGTGACACCTTGCACTGATGATTCCCGAAAGGATGAAACACTAGCACTAGTGTCTGTATATATTTAATAATACTTTTAGTTCATAATTATATATGTGTGTGTTTGTCATCAAACGATTAGGCGTTTTATCTCCATGCCAGAATACATTTCTCTGTAATTATTACACGTATTACGCACTTTTATAAAGACGGAATGTAATTCCGTATGATTTCCTGAATCACCGACCAAAAAGTCGCCATTTTAAACGTGGCACAGTTTAACATTAGGATGTGTTTTATCCAACCAGCTATAATGAAACAGAGTTGTAAACCCTGTTGCTGTTATCCATCTGAAATTCTATTTGAGAGCAGGTAGGTATCGCTCGACTCTTAATTTGAAGATCGATAAAGTGGGATTGACTGAACACGATCGATAGTACGAATCAATATTATTAGCTTATTTACACATTTAATATGTATGCTGAGCAATGAAAAGGGAATGTAAATACACCGAGGAGAATATGTAAGTTTAAAGTCGGACACACAAAAAAATGTTATAGAAATGGGGGAGAGGAAAAGACAAACGATTATTTCATATTCATAATTAAGTAATATTTCAAATAAGAAAAGAAAGAATGATAATTCGTGTTCATGTGTATCTAAACATGTTTAAAATAGTTTATTCGTTCAATATTTTATTTCATATTTGTTTGCATTAAACTCTAGAACAACCATGCTGCACTGCCTTGCGTTGAGATCATCTGTCCTTTCATGTTTTCGTACTGATTAATACGTTTTATTCATTTCGATGTTTTCTTCAAAAGTTTTCTAGTTTTAGCTCTTCTCTTATATTTTTAATTTTTAATTTTTACCTGTACTGATTGATACGTTGTTTTACTATTATGAATTTTAATGAACAGGTGAATAATGTTCCCTGTTTTTAAGAGAGAGTATAAACGTTTTATAATACGACTCATTGTTTTTCTAGCCTGGTATCTCCGAAAGAATTTCTAGCATGCTTGGCATTATCAGCATCTTCCAGCATGCCTGTATATCTTCTTTGGACGACGTATATTTCCATGAAGGATTCACGTTTTTTTTTTCACTTAATGACATTTGCTATTGAATGCAATGGTGATTTATTCTTCTAGCGTGGCAAGACCATCGGGATATTAGTCCATAAATGAAGTAACAGCAATGTCGTGAGCTGAATTTGAATTTCTAAACCAAACACCACGTCAATAAACGCAGCATCATTTTCATGCCACATCGAATTTTCTTCTTTTAAGACTTTCATATATCCACGGTTGACATTCTCGGTACCAACAGATCATTTTACACAGAAAGGTTCCATAAATAAATGGATGTCAACTTGAAGACGCTACTTAACTCTATTTGATATTCGTGCTTTAATGGTCGTATAAGTTTAGTTATTCAGTTTCCCAACGTGTAATTCGACTTGTGCCCGCCATCTTGGATTTGATATTTCTTCCTGACCGGGACCTTCGCAACGAATGAATCGAGGAACCATCAATATGTAGAATTTTATACTTCGTGTGCTTCCAATTCAGCAAGTTATACACAAGGTCATATCGCATTTTTTAAAGCGGTAGCACTAGGAACAGGGCACTTATCCAACAAAAATGCGTCAATCGATTAGCATTAATAACAATAATACTAGTAGTAGTAATAATAATAATAATAGTAATAATAATAGCAAAAAATTATAATAAATAAGGAATTGCAAATATATAAGTATAAGAATATAGAAAAATATAATCGATCAATAAAACTCGAACCCTATAATTGTATGTTAATCTCCTAATTATATATATATATATATATATATATATATATATATATATATATATATAGTATTAGGTTATAAAATAACTAGCTCTTCCTACGTATTGAGCACTTTTGAAGTGAATACTTAAAGTTTACGCATAAATTTATACTTTCGTATATAAATTTTATGTAAGTAAATTAAGTAGTTATATATATATATATATATATATATATATATATATATATATATATATATATATATATATGTAATTAATTTTATTTACGTATGCACATATGTAGCTATCAATGATTTGTATAAATAAATTTAATATACCTGCTCTGTTTACTCATTGAGCACTTTTTGGTAGACACATGTTGTTTCATTGGATGTACTTCTAGGAAACTAAACTCTACCGCCATTATATATATATATATATATATATATATATATATATATATATATATATGGGTGTGTGTGTGTGTGTGTGCACGTGTGTGTAAGTGTGTGTATGTGTATAACCGAATACCAAAATAAAAGGTTAAATGATCTATATATCAATACTATGTGTTTGTACTATTTTCTGTGCACACTGGCATCCGAGTCTTTTAATTGTTATGTACTTCCATTTATTGTAATAAATAAATTCGTCAAGAATTC
>NC_136492.1:10856302-10863802 GCF_053919585.1 Euprymna scolopes | reverse complement strand
GTCGTCCTGAACCTCCACTGGCCACTAGTATGCAACAATGTCTACTACAGACAGGCGTGGATGGTGATTGCGCGACTCTTGCCACAAAAATTTTACGCCCAGGCACCCTTACATAGTCTGTTAAGATTGAAGGAAACCTTTTTATATAACTTTCGTTTCTTCAGATATAATCGAAATTGAAACCCAAACTTATGAAGAATTCTTCAAGAAATTATTTACAAAAAAATAGATTACTAAGGTGGCATCGGCTAAAATCTAACCTGAAACTAAGACTTATGAAATTTTTAGCTAAAAACTTTTTTTTAATAGATAATTGGGGTGCCATCAGGTATAATCGAAAACGAAACAAAGGTTCATCAAGAATTCTTCATGAAATTATTTGTAAAAATAGATAATTGGAATGGCATTAGTTTAATCGAAACCAAAAGCAAAACCTGTTTGTAATTCTTGGTAAACATATTTATAAAAAATAGATGACTTAAGTGCCATCAGTCACAATCGAAACCGCAACCAACACTTATGAAGAATTCTTGTTAAAATAATTTATTACAAGAAATGGAAGTACATTACAATTAAACGACCCGAACGTAAGCGTGCAATAGAAAAAAAAACACACACACACTATCAAATTATATATAGATTAAAACTTTTCGCCAAAATTATTTCTGTAAGCATATATTATGCAGATTTCAGCAGATGGTGGCCCTATTGTATGACTTTAACGTTTTAACTTTTTTATGAATTAAAATACTCTGTTTGTCTACTCAATTTCAGAAAACGTAATCCTTTTAACAGCATTGCATTTTCTTGTGTTCTAAGATCACTTTATTTACAAAAAAGAAACAAAAAAAAACACAAACATAAAAAGTGTCTTCATGCAATCTTTATATGGACATTTATTAAATTATGCCGGATTATTTTTACGTTTGTGCGCGAATGAATATGAGAGTCCTCCCGAGCTAATGGAAAACATGGAAGAAGTATGGCGACACTAGCAGAATTCTAGGATTATGTTACCGAAAAGATAGCGGAGAAACATTGCAAGGGCATATGGATATAATGCTATTGATAAAGAATATATACACGTAAACAATAGTAAAAGAATTCAAGAATGGCAATGCGAAGAAGCGAGATTATGAAAAGAAACCGAATACTAAACATGAAAAAAAAAAAAAAAAAAAAACACGGAGGGATATAACATGAAAAAAGACCGTGCTTATTTACGTGTACGGTGGATGCTTGTAAATATATTGCAAAACAATACAAACATATTTGTTCTATTCGCTCTAATGTTGAGATCTTCAATCTTATTCTGACAAAAATGAAGCCGATGTGATCTCAGACTATCTCTAGTTACTATTATATTTCGTCTATATATTTTATAGACGCACATTTTTATAAAATGCCTGCGAAGTATATACACTCTTTTGGTGCTGGTTTTTGTAATCAAACAGCAACTTTTTAAATTGGCAAGGTTTTATTTATTTATATTTATTTTACATAGAAGTCACCACTTATCAAGGCCCGGAGGCCACTTGAGGATAAGGTTCATTGAGTGTACAGTAGTCAATGGTATAATTTCTTAGTAATCGTTAGTAGTAGAAATTTGGCGAATTGGATTATTTAAAGGGGCGGTTCGTCGAGAATTTGTTTACGTTGGACTTGAAGGTAACCAAATTGTAGTAAGTTGGAAAACAGACAACTGGAAGAGAGTTCCACAGGTGTGTAGTTCTAAGAAAGAAGCTTTGTTCATGGAATCTACGATTCGATTTTGGCAGAGATAAAGAGTGGGGAAAATTATTGACAGTGGTTCCAATAAGACGGGTGTTTTTCGTGAAGGTTTGGCGTGGGGAGACCATAGAGTTGAGCTCAGAGGAGCACTTACAAAATGAAAAGTGAGAGCTTTCGGATCAGTATGGGGTTGGTGTGTGGCGGCCAATTAGACAAGCGCAGAAATGCTGTCGCTGGCTTTGCTACATATGGTCTGTCCTCTAATTAATTTTCACACATCTAAAAAGATAATCACCTTCTAAAAATGACGTCATTAGCATATATCATTAAGATAATCACCTGGTGTTTTTCATGTCATTATTTCTAAGTTTTCAACTTACTTGTTATGTTAACATGTTTAAGTTTGTATTTTTATATAAATTTAAATAAATATGTATTCCAAATATTTTTGGTATTTTAAAATATAGCAACCTCATGGGGGTGTTTCTGTTACTTCGCCGAAACCCGTCCTTTGAACGGCAACTAAATGTAACTTTATTGCGCTTTATCCGAGGGTGTAGTCCTAGGTGGGCACACCGTTAGTCAGTAAAGAGTTTGGTTTACAGTTCGTCTAGTGAACGCGGTTAGAGCACCCGCTAAAATTTTGCCGCGAGGATAAGGTCGATATGCTGCCGTGTAGTGGATGATCTTTGCTTTCTCCTGCTGAAAAGGAAGACCGTTCAACAGGTTGTTCTTTCAAGCTTATTTGCAAGTACCAACAATAATGACAATAACCAACGGTGTTTATAGTTTTTGTACAATAAATTACTCACAAAGGAGAGAATAAAAATATTGAAAATGTTACAGTTTTTTTGTTTTTTTTGTTATTTTTTTCACAAAAAAAATTGAATTTAAAGAAATAAATTAGTTTGTTCTCTGGAGGATACGAACAACTTGGTCGGTATTTATAAGCACCGATTTCTTGCTTTTGTCGGGCTACTGAGTGGTGCTTATTGAACGATAGGGCGAGGGAAGCGATGGACATCTTCTCTCCAAAATTTCGACGCTGTCTTTCTCTTAATTTTATATTTTTTCTGCTCTGCACGGGCTTATATATAAATAGTTGGGATGAGTAGGATCCATTCTGGGTATTCCAGGCAGTCAATAATCATCCAATTGAACATGTAGGTTGAATCGTTTTGATTGAAAGATCAGCTATCTCTCCAACGCATGCATATCAGGTAATTTCCACTAATAATCGTTTCACATCGAGACTGTATTACGCACTCGGGAATTTTAACTTTGAACCCCGTGTAAGGTTCAAAACCCCGGGAGCAAATACAATGAATTACTCTTAATAATTTAGTTGCAGAAAAATATTATTTTACAAAATATGGTTTCATATTTTCGGTTTTTTTTTTCATTCCTTTACAAAGAAAATGGACTTACTTCAGCGGTCACACATCTTTCCTGTCCAACGGCAGGGTTATACGGTATTTTTAGGGACCCACCATTAAATAAAAAGCCGTTATCCCTCTTTCGTTGGCTCCCTCCTGGGGCAATTCTCAACCACAGCTCTAATGTAAGCTATGTGCAACGCCTTCTGCGTTAATCTCTTCTTGTTACGTGGCTGGTTGGGTCACATTAGCTGAAAAAAAAAACCTTTAGGCCTCAATAATCTTATTAATGATCGACCAGCCCACCTTTTGGAGTTGCCAGGTCAACATCTAACAGTACATCTTGTTGAACACGGAAATATGAGGGTAAGTGTTAAAGTATGTTAAGGGTTAATATATATATATATATATATATATATATATATATATATATATATATATATATAAAAGAAAAAAGAAATAGTATTCCGACAAGATAACAAGATCAAAAATAAACAATATGTATTAATCAACGTTTCGTCTTTAGAAATATCTTACAATACATGCGAAACGTTGATGAACACACAACTTGCTTTTTTCCTCTCTCTCTCTCTCTCTCTCTCTCTCTCTCTCTCTTAATATATATATATATGTGTGTGTGTCTGTGTGTGTGTATATATACGTAAACTTGTCTTTGTGTGTGTCTGTGTGTGTACATTTCACTAACGAACTATTCTGTCCATTTTCAGTCTACAGCCACGAGATTTTACATAACAGGCATTAAGATTTGCGAATATCTTTTTAATTAGTTTTCAGACAAAAATTTCGCTGTCAACGCGTAAAAATCGAACGATTTGAGTTTTGAAAACATTATCAAACTCCTCTAACAATTTGGGTCTAACTACTTGAATTTTTAAATGCAGATTCCCCAGACAGGGATCAAACATATTTATATGATTTGAGCCCAAAAGAATAATTGTTAAGGGGGTAAAGTAAACAAAATTGGGGTTAGTGATAAAAAAATACTCTCGGTCTCTACTGAATTACTCAGCTAATTTTTATCTAAGCACTTGGTTTTTGACATGGAGTGTATTCAGACAAAGGGCAACATTTTAATGAGATATTGGCCGAAGGCTTGGCTCCTGAAGAGAAAAATGTCAATAGTCTCTGGCAAACTATTCAGACATTTTTGGGTCTAAACGTTTGAAATTTTAGGGGGGACAAATATTTGGCTGCCAAGAAGTCAAAGTTGAACAAGTAGACCTTTCCAGACTCTACCAAACTCGTCATCCAATTTTTTGGGGCAAAACAATTAAAATCAATGGCCAAACACCCTAGGTTACTTGGACATTGATGAGGCTTTTTAATTTTATTTGAGTCTAAAGCAATGCATATTAAGGTGTCAAAATTGGGGTTCAAGTTAATTTTTTTTACTTTGCGGTATCTATCAAATTACTCCGACAATTTTAGGTTTAAACATTTGAAATTTTACATAAAGTGTATTCAGACGCGGGGTAAGACTTTTATTCGCTTTTTGGCCGAAAATTTGCCTGCAAGCGGGGGGGGGGGTCAAAGTTTAAAATATTTGACCTAGCAAATTAATATATCAATTTAACATAAACTATATTCAAACATGTAGCACCCTTCTTAATCGTTTTTTTTTTTGGCGAAGGTTTTGCTGTCAAGAAGTTACAGTTGAAAGAGTTGAAGTTTGCAAACGCTACCAAACTCCTAAAAATTTGGGTATATATATATATATATATATATATATATATATATATATATATATATATATATATATATACTAGCAAACGTGCCTGTCGTTGATTGGGTTCAAAAACAGCCTACAGAAAATGGACTCTGATTTATTAAACTATGATAGGTTATGAAACGGAAGGGTTGTAAAGACATATCTTCGAATTTGGGGGTATCAAAACAAAAGCAAAATATGATGAAAGTAAAAATAAAATAGATAAACCCCATAACTTATTATAACATACCTGTTCACAATGAAAGACTTATCACAGTGTTCTGTGGATCTATATTAAAAAAAAAAAAACTTGTTAAAATTTGTGAAATATTTCCATTCTATGGAGGGAAGGCGCGAACGAACACTCCATAATTTTAGTATACTATATTTCTTCAAACTGAAAAATAATTATCAAAGTATACTTACGCAGATAGATATGAAAAGTCCTTATTAAAGTGTGTGCCTATTTCCATTCTATGGGGCCAGACGCGAACGCAGACCACACAATTTTATTATACTATCCCTATTTAAATGAAAACATACTTATCAAAGAATTCTTATGTACATCTGTATCAATAACCCTTTTAAACGTTGTGTTTTTTTCTTTTTTATTTCCATACTTCGTAGACCAGGCGCGAACGCAGACCCCACAATTTTAATGAACCACCGTTCTGCCAGATCAAACATACCCATTCCTGTGTCTCGATACATCTTCTATCATTATATGTAATCAGTTTTTTTTTAAATAGTCAACCATATAGGAGCCTATTTGTGACCAGACACACAAACACACATACACACACAGACATTCAGCTTTATATTATAGATATATAATGGACATTTTTTGTGTGTGTATCTGTCTTTCTGTGTGTATACATTTTCCTACCAATATCCTCGATCAATTTTCAGTATGTATATTTGGCACAAGGGGTATTGAGATTTGAGAAAATCTTTTTAATAAGTTGTTAGCAGAAATTTTGCTGTCCAGAGGTCAAAGTTCAATGATTTAATCTTTGACATCTTTACGAAACTTCACTACCAATTTTGGGTCTAAACACTAGATATTGGAGATATCCTTAGACATGTGTCAAACATTTTGATTCGATTTGAGTCCAAAACTATCAATACTAAGGCGTAAGAATCGTGGTCAAAGCTTTAAAAGATTGTCCTCCCAGCCAATTTTTATTCACACACTAGCAGGGGTTACCCGGCGTTGCCTGGGTGATCAGCCCCCTTCCCACTCCGAGGGGTAACAAAAAAAGTCACCCCTCTGGATTTACATGCTTGGTGTCGGCCTCCGCCCTTCAGGGAGAGATAATCCCCAACCCTTCCTTCAGGGAGGAGGGTGCCTGGAGGCTTCCCCCCCCTCAAGAAAAAAGTCACCTCCTCCTGGCCTCTTCGCCCCCTCCCCCACCCTTGGGGGGGACACCGGCTCCCTCCTTTGGGGGAGAAACTGCCAAGCTCCCCCCTTTCGGGTGAGATAATGCCAGGCTTCCCCTTTTGGTAGGGGGATGGTGGCGTGGCCTTCGTTATAAAGATGGCCGGCCAGTTGAAAAAATGACGTCATCGCCGAGGTCCCAACAAGCAAGATATGTGGAACTCTTAGACTGTCAATAATGAACAGTAATTTTTACAGACAGCGTTACAAAACTTAAAAATTGGATTGAAATAAGAAACACGATGATTTATACTGAAACTCATCTAATATTAATAATAATAAAAACACAAGTAATTTGTTTAAGTATTATAAGCAATTGAATATTTCGTTGTATTATAGATTTTAAAGATTAGAATGCGTTCTTTACTTACTTATAAATTACATTTAAAAAAAAAAGTGAAGGACCACGATTTGATTTGTAGTAAACTTGAAGTTTATTTAATATAATTAAATGAAAATTATGCATGTAAGATTATGAATATTTGAAGCAGAACACAAGCAAAACATTTGATATGAGTTAAGACAATAAACAAATATTAAAATTAAACTATTTTTTTAACTACAATGATTTTTTTAAAATCAAAATGAATGTTTTTTAATCGAAATGAACCATATTTTTTTTAAAATCAAAATGAAATTTTTTTAATTAAAATGAATATTTTTAATGGGTTTGTATTACTGTACACATAGATTCGAAAAAGTTGTCAAAAAACAAATATATAACAAATAAATGTTATCAAAGGCAAGATAAGTTACTTTTCTACCAAACTGGATATATTTTTCGTATTTTTATTCAATGTAACATGTTTATTCAGCTCGAAAACCATACAGTGTTTACCGATGTATTGGAAAATTCAAGATGGCGTCTGACTCCCTCTTTAACACGGTAAGTTTTGGAAAAGGTGTTATAAATAAAAAAACTGGATAAAATACTATTAAAAACTCGCTCAATATATGTTACCGTAACATAGGTTGACATATATTCGGCGGGTTTTTAATAGTATTTTTCTAGTTTTTTATTTATAACACCTTTTCCCATATTTAGATAGATGGGAAATTTTTCGTAAACAGTATTCAGACATATGGCTAAATTTTTAATCGGTTTTTGGCCGGAAATTTCGAAATATTTTACCTTTGCTGTCTTTGCAATCTATTTAGCAAATTTTGGCTCTAAATATTTGAAATTTCACATAAACCTTATTCAGATATGCAGCATGCTTTTTAAT
>NC_136492.1:10826302-10851302 GCF_053919585.1 Euprymna scolopes | reverse complement strand
TTTATAATGAATTTTTATTAACTAAATATCAGTTGTCTTGATTTAATATTGTATATCACTATTTTACTAAATTCCAGTCCCTATATAATATGTATTTTGAATACGTGACATTCTACCATCCTCACACAAATATATATATATATATATATTTATATATGTGTGTGTGTGTGTGTGTGTGTATTCGATAAAATCAAGACATCAACGACTAGAATGATAGCAACAAATAGTATATTTCATAGTTATTTGCAGTTGTTTCAAGTCTATTCGGACGAATTCAATCATTAAGTCGTTAGAAAATCTTACAAGAACAGCCTATCGTTAAACGTACTGAATAAAAAGACTTTAACAATGAAGCGAATTGAGTCCATTTTTCATGGAAAAATATTTGACCTGTATCTCATTCTTCCAAAGTTTTTTTTTTAAAGATCATATATATATATATATATATATATATATATATATATATACACACACATTTATATATATATATATGTGTGTGTGTGTGTACAGAGAGAGAGAGAGAGAGAGAGAGAGAGAGAGAAAGGGAGACTAATCGGCACACATATTGTTTTGCTGTATCACAGGTATTCAGTGCGGTTAGAGTTTAGCCAAGAGAGAACCGCCGCTTAGGCGACAGTCAACGCTTTAAGTTTTACATAATCTTATCTGCTTCTGCATGGGCAGGATAATTTACAATTATCAACATTGTCTAAACGCTTAGATTAAGGTTTTCATCGCACAAACATTGATATTGAATGCCTGAATTAAACAAAATTGATTACGTTTTTAGCAGCTAAACATGTTTTGTGAGAGGTAAGAATTGACTAAAAATTGACTTTAACAGGAGAAATTCGACTATGTATGTTATTTCTAGGCTTGCACATATGCATAAATTAATGGGTTAGAGTTCCTTAATTTTGATGTTTTACAATTCATCTCACGACAGCGCAAATAATGACAAGTATAGCCGCAGAGTTTAATATTTTTGTTTCGATTTAAACTGATGGCATTCTTATAAATTTTGCTTTTTAAATCATTACTATATTCGAGCGACAATATATTAATCATTCAATAATTGGCTCTATACTGATAACTACAAAAGTTGCTCGAATCAAAATATTAGTACTTAAGCGTAATTTACAACTTAGCCACGCTGGGAAACACATCTATATAGGGTGGACCATAAGTCACGCACCAAAGAATTAAGTGGTGTGAAACTGTAAAATCTTAGGGGTAAAATATATTTTCTTTCCTTTGGGTATAAGATGCATATTCATTTATGATTGTATCAGCATGTACAACGTGTTTTTTTTTCAGTTTATTGGTTAATTTTGGTTTTAATAAATAACGTGTATTACTATCATAATTATTTCAAATCCTTTGGTGCGCGATTTATGACCCACCCTGTATATTGGGTATAATATTATGACCAATATGGAATTGGTGTTATAATAATAAATTCAAAATATATACAAATAAAACTATAATGCAACATGTAAAACCTATTTATAGAATAAAAGAGATTATCAAGTACTTATCAATAAAGACGGACATTAATCCCCGAGTTGTATCCCCCAGCAGGCTACTCCTTACGCTTTACTAATCGAATAAAAATAAAGTCCGTTGATAAAATAATAATAATTATATGGTTTTATTCTACATTAATTAAATAAATATATGTATATTATTAGCGGGGATACCTGGCGTTGCCAGAGTTGAGTGAGGTATTCTAGTAAGAGTAATTATCAACGGAAGCCTAAAAAAAATATAGCCAACCCCCTAAAAAATGAAAATAGCAGCGAGAAACCGTGCTATAAAAAATTAAAAAAAAAACGTAGTAGGCAGGCAGCCAGGCTTGAACATGTAACGCGAAGGAGGAAAACATGGGGTGGAAAAAAAAGCAAACTGTTTAGACCGCGCGCCCACCGCGACATACGTCTCCGTCGGCTTTCGAAATACGCTTAGTCATCGCAAGGCGTATAACTTTTCAAACATGTGTCACAATAAATAATTTCTTGTTAAAAACGGCTCCATTGACGGTCCAAAAATTAATGTTTTGAGACAAATTTTAGGATATTTGCCATCCTAGAGACTGGCTATTGAAACAATAGTAATTTTGTTAGTGTTCGTGGCGTGGGTCAACAGTTTTCAGTAGATTAACCAGCACACACTAACATTTTTCCTTTATATAATAGATATAAATATCAACTGTCTGTTTCTGTGCTTCTCTGCTAAAAACTTTCGTCACCTACAACTGATAAGATCAGTATCGTAAGAAAGATCAGATGCTCGGACGACATATATCCAAACATTGTCTGAAAACATTAATTCTGTTCTGGTCAACTTAACCGTTTTATCCAAGGAGAGTTCAGTTTTTGCGTGGACATCTTTACAAAGTCGTCATACGCATTTCAATTACGAAGCTTATTTCGAACGCCAAAAGTCGCCGTGGGTGTTACGGCTATATCATTAGCTTTTTTCCCCGTCTTTTTTCATTCTTCACGTTACGGGTTATAGCCTGTCTCTACTAATTTTATAATACCTGTCTCCACCGTGACTGCCGACTGCGTTTACTTTTTTCTTTTTTTTTTTTGCACTCACTGCTATTTAATTTTTTTTTTTTTCATACGACCGGGGTTGCTCAATATCCTTCTCTTCACTCGGGGAAGGCCGCGTACCCCGTTATTTAATTTAATAAAAATATTCTTCATTCATAGAATGTCAATCTGAGAGATAAAATTTGGTATACGAAAATTACAAGAGTGGCTAATCCAAGATCAACTGTTTAAATTCCTGAAATAAACAATTCAGCAAACCATAGCTCTATATTGCAAATTGTTTGGCAAACAAATTTAGGAAATAACTGTCTGAGTTCCGACATCCAGACGCGATCCGTATCACAACATATCGAACGAGGTAGTTTAGATAAGAGATAGCAATTATAATGGAGCCGTTATGGATCTCTGAAAGGTGGTTACGCGTACTAAATCGCAATGACCATCTCATGAAACAGATATGGCAAGTCAATAATTTTTCATGATAAATTACGGGTTAAATGACACTGAACGGATACCTGGAGCTAAAAAGAGCGAACAAGTTATAAAATTTGAGAAAACCTGTTTGATAAAATGTATTTTTGTTTAAAAAAAAAAAAAAAAAAAAAACACATCAGAGTACATTTGGCCGGATATGAGTAATAGAAAAACACATATTATGAATTTGAAACAATAGATGTTTAAGAATGGTTTTCTATTTTCTACAGAAAACTTACGTACTTAATAAGACGAGTTTATGAACAGATTTCGAACGTAAAACATATTCGGACTTCTAAGGCAAAACTTACGCTAACTTTTGAAATAAAAACTTGTGATCCATGTACTTAACACTAGAAAAAATCAAATATAACTAATCAACTGAAAATAATATTATTTTGTTGTGTGTTATTGTAGATCAGCCAGTTTAAGTTTGTAATCAAGCAAACACTTTCACAGAACACATACCAATACATTTTTATATCCCTTTATCTCACACCAAATAATATCAATTGGACGTGAGGAGCTACTTTCTATCACCAGGTTTACAAGGTTATGATAATGAAATTGATCAGCGTGATGTCTGCACACTTAAAACCTCTGCCTGTCAATACAGTCTAAGTAGACAGGAACCGGAAGTGAATTCTAAAGTCTGACAGTTGGAGAGAAGAAATTATTTGAGTAGAAGGCTTACACGCATCTAGTGATATAATCAGATTTTGCGATTTGTTTGCTTAGTATAGGTATTTATGTACGAAGGATTGTTTCGGTTTGGTTTGGTTGTTTGGTTTGACGGCATATACATACCTGTTCAGGTGATATAATGCTGAATCCATTTATTTGGGAAACAGTTTTTTATGCTTCAAGTTCTCTAGATTTTTAAATATTTATTTGTAGAGGTTGCTTGATTGTTTTATTGGATATCAACAATTCCTGGATTATTTGATGCCGAATCCAGTTAAGATTGAAATAGTATTCATGTTGTTTTCAGCTATTTTGTAGGAGTTTTTTTTTAATTCTTCAACCTCTTTGTATCTTCAATCTCCATTTTGTAGTGTTTGTTTGTTTTAGGTTGTTTTATAGTGGATTTTATCGTTTTAGTTTCTTGCCCTGCAGAACATCAAAGAGTTTTGCAATGGGAGAAGGGAAAAGGGTTTCAGTATAAATGTTTCGCACTTTTTTAGTTAGGAAACCAGTCAGCAATTGGGATAGATAGAGAACGAAAGGGGAACGGAAAGAAAGAAAAAGGGAGAAAAGATAGGTTGCTTTTGTTTTTGGTTTTGCAGAACATGATTGGGTTTTGCAAAAGGAAGTAGAAAAACAAAACGCATACCTGTTAAGTGTATTTCGTGTCAGAAAGCCAATATCTTCGGACAGTCTTGTCTAGTAGCCCTAGATGTGCGTAAGACTACAAATGAACAAGACTATCGAAGCACATTCCATAAAAATACTCAGAAAACAAGCAATTGGTATCATTGCAGTCATAATATGGGCTTTTTGTTTACTTGATCAAGATCATACGTTTTTATATAACGGCTTAAATGTTCACTTATATGTAATATTTAGTATCACCTGTTAAAATATAACATCCATATTTATACTAAAGTTTAGTATGCGGTTTTAATTTTAGTATTGTCATGGTCAATACCAAATAGGACATCGATTTGTCGTGATCATATCATATGAATCCGATAATTCTATTGTAAGAATTGGTTTTCTTGTTATATCTATTGTTAGAATTATTTATAGAACGGCATTAGATATTTGCGATAGTGGGGCCATGAAGGTTGCGAATATCCATGTTAAAATGATTATTTTTTATGAAATCGATTCGAACTTAGAACACATTCGTTATCAGTCTGAGTCCTTAACTACTGAATCATTCTTCTTAGAACATCAATATATATATATATATATATATATATATATATATATATGTGTGTGTGTGTGTGTGTGTGTGTGTGTGCGAGCACATGTGTGTATGTGTTTATATATATGTACATCAATATCTTACCGGGGATCTGTATTTCTACATATATGTATGTATGTATGTGTATGTGTGTGTATATATATGCATATATATATATATATATATATATATATATATATATATATATATATATATATTAATTTTTAAAACAGTAATCTACGTACACGCGTGTTTCAAGGTCATTACCTCTCATCAGCGTAGTTCAACTGTTTCTAGGGATCGAACCTCAGACCATGTTTACCACAGTCCGGTCCCTTAACCGTTAGGCCATAATCCCTAGATTAATTATACTGTTTATTTTTATCGCTTATAAGTTTAGATTTTTGTTATTGTTGTTTTTTCAAGCGATACATACGGTTAATATTGGCTCCGCCTCGGAACTCATTTTTTAATTTACTTAGAAAGTCGCCCTTTTTAATTTGGACGTATATAACATTTTTATTTATTTTTTTATTTTTAAAACAGTAATCTATGTACACGCGTGTTTCAAGGTCATTACCTCTCATCAGCGTGGTTCAACTGTTTCTATATATATATATGTGTGTGTAAGTATATGTGTATATGTGTGTGTATATATATATGCCTGTATGTTTGCATGTACATTGTGTATATATAGGTATGTGCGTATATGGTTGTGTATATGTAGGTTGATATATATATATATATATATATATATATATATATATAGTGGAAATGGTAATTAATAAAAACCGAAGAAAGTGCTCAATACCGTTGTAGAGCAGATATTCGTTTTATTTTTATTACCGTATCTTTCTGTTAAGTTACATTATTGTTTCAGCTACTTTGCCGTTTTTTTGCCGTCTGTAGCATCCTCAGACTTTTACAGAAATGTTCGCTATTTTGGGATGAGAGAGTGAAAGAGTGAATGAGGGGTACGAGGAGGGCGGAAGAAATAGAGGAAGGGAGCAAGGGGGAAGGTGGTGGCGCTTGGTATGTCGATAATGTTTTAATTTGTGGGTTTAAGGAACTTGTGGGGTAGGGGAGGGTCTGGAGAGTTTATTTCTGGTGTGACTGAGGGCATAGGGATACATGGAGGGGAAGGGGAATATGTGGGGGTTCGAGGAGGGGGTTACTTTAATTTCGAGTCTTAATGTTCAAGTTTCTATGCGTCTCCTTGGTGCGATGATTTCTTGGTATGTATGTCTTGACCTGTTGGGTGTTCGCTTATGTTTGGAGGCTATGATTCGGTTTATTTATTTTTAGTTTTTATTTTGTTGTTAATTGTTTGGAGGGGGTTATTTAGCGGTCGCGGGCACGGGTACACACATGCGCACGTACACACATATATACGTAAAAGAAACGGTCATATGTACACATACATCCCCGCCCTGGTGTGCAAATATATACACACATGTGCGCCTGCATTCGTAGGCCCCCGCGTTGCTCTTGCTTACGTCATGCGTGTGTATTGATATATGTATTCACTTTTGATTGACTAAAAACCGTTCATTGTCAAATGAACGAATGGATTAATCGTGGCTGCTACGAACATTCGAAAATAAGACCTTTACTTTCCAAACGTATATGACAGGTACACACATCCTTTCTTTCTCTCTATCTCTCCCTCTCTCACTCATCTATTTCATATACGTCAGTGTCTAGCTAAACAACTAAAAACAGCCAAATCTTAAAACCCAAAATTGAAATTCCTCCCCCTCATCTCCTTACCCCTCTCTTTTATCTCCCTCTAACCCCTCTCCCTCCTTATATCACTATATCTCCACCTACGCCTAGCTGAATTTTCTTCCCCCTATACACTACAATTTAATGTATTTTAAACTGCAAAACTTAACTATTGTCGATCTCCGTCCCCTCTCCATTATTATCTCTTTCCCCCTTTTTTTCTCGTATTTCCTCTAAAATCGTTCCTCCGAATTACAATAGCCATTTCTGTATGGTCTCAAGTAACTGCTGAATCGTAGATATAGTCCGGCAACAAAAACATGTGTAATTAAACCGATAAAAAGGTAATAAAAAATAAAACGCATATGTGCTCTGCAATAGTATCGAGCAATCTCTTCAGGTTTTTACTAATTACCATTTTTGCAATATATATATATATATATATATATACATATGCATATATATATTCACAGAGAGAGAGCGAGAGCGAGAGAGAGAGAGAGAGGAGGGGGAGAGAGATCATATATTTCCATGGAAACACGGTTTATTACACTTCATCATTAAATTGATAATGAGTGGGCATTTTAATATTAAATTGTCTGGTGCAGCGCCCCGTCTTCTAAATGTATATTTAGTAAGTAACCCTATGTATGTAAACTACAATTATTCTTCATTTATAAATAATTCAAACTTCTTCATGTGTGCGAATGCGCACGCACATTTTACAGAATGTAATGACGCTATCAATTTCCCATCAAATTCAGAAGATGACAAAGAAAAATTATATTGTGATTCGCTTGCGCGAAATTTAGATTAAATTTCAACATCCATTGTAAATTGTGCTCTGGTGCTAAATTGGAATCGTGTAATAAAACACTATAATTATATCAATTTATAACGAAACCTCATAAAATGATATTTAAACTGATTATACTGCTATAAAATTTTGTTATTCATATTATATCATTGATAACGCGATAAAATTACTGAGTTTTATTCTTGTGGCTGCTTTTTTCCCCCGAAACGATTCTTCTTCTTCTTTATTATTCGGATTAAAAACTAAATTGATAGAAGTAATAGTTAATTATGCTGTACATAATTAATTATTCTGTTCTCTTAAAATATATTACGAGGGGAGTAACTCATGTTCTATTAAAATCACCGTATTGCAATATATAGCAAACACAAACCACATATTTCAATCTAAGAAGTGAACCGTTTAAATTATGTTTTATATTGATGTTTAATAAATGGAATGGATTGATAGAATGTCTACTTGTTATTTAGTGCATATTTATCATATCTGATAATTATAAGGGAACAATAGATTCCAGTATTCATATTGAGCTACAATTACTCATTTATTAATATTATTGCTTTTATTAATTAGCCCTTAAAAGTTGTAACACATGCCATTATCGAAGATATCTCTGAGACAACTTGTGCAGATGAATTTGCGTTATTGCATCAGCCACTTTCCACTGAGTATTCATTGGCAGCGATCATCGGTTTTCACTGGAATTTTAATGGCAGCAAGCTTCCCCAAGGCCACAGCCATCCAGCGGAGATCTAACAAAAACATTTAAACATGGCTGCAAAAAGAGAATGTAAACATGAAAATTGAATTCCAAATAACAACTGCACAATATAATGCAATTATAACCAATCACATCAAATCAAAGATGGATAAGACATAAGAGAACATCAAATTTAGACTATGTGGACAAAAAAAACTAAACAATAAACCCCGTAGTAAGCAAATGCAACAAACTAGCCCACATATGGTATAAAATAGACACGATAAAGTGGGAAGACAATACACTGGAAATTACGCAGGCAATTGCATCTAGAGAAAACAGACAAATCGAAAGAGATGCTTTAAAACTTAAGCCACAATCTTCAATGGGGCATGGACATGCAAACGGTTGACACACCCAAACATGGAGAGTAGATAATACAGTGGATTTGTTATCGGCAGCTCCAGTAACTCTCGCTTCTCCTATTTTGTTATTCAGTCCTCATTCAATGAGTGATTTTTTTCTGACAAAGGGGGAAGAAAAAGCTGCTTAAAGGTCAGTAGTACTTGGTGACCAGTAGTCTGAGATGTCGGAAATTTTTCTGTCTCTGTCTGTCCTTGTGGCCATGTCACTAGTAAGGGTGCTGGAGGTAAACGTTTTCATCTGGGCTGACGTTATCCGCCTGATAGTCAGGGACCCGAACCTTAGATTAACCACTAAGGAGGCTGTCATATCAGTAGGCGTAAAGTACTGGGACTGCTGTATTGCCATTTGGTGAGTGGATCTGGACCATGCAGAAGTCTCTGATGGGCCTCTCGATGCCATACTAGCGGGTAATTGTTACGGCTTTACCTTTTCGTGTGCTACAAAAATGTTCCTGTCTTTTTCTCTCTTACTTTCCCTCTCTGTACTGCTCTAACCAAGTATGCCGACCTATTCCACAGATCCCACAACCTCAACATGAAATATCTCCAGAATAAAAACTCGATTAAACCTAGAACCCCATCTTCCAACGTAGACCCCTACTACCAGGTCTCCTTCTCCAACATCAGGGGTCTACGTTCCAACCTTCCAGAGGTGTAAACCCAATTACAGGAGACGAAACCGGACATATTATTTCTAAGTGAAACTGGAATAGGGCCGACCACTTCCCTAGATGAGTTCATAATTAACGGATACTCTAATTTAACAGCTAAATCTGACACCCAATATCGCCATGGGTATGGAATATGTGCCTACATCAAGGATGGCTTCAAGTGTGGCAGGGATATCTCTAGAGAAGATCCTAATTTACTTTACATGTGCTTCAGGGTTGCACTTGCTAACACCACTGCATTTATATTTGCCCTCTATAGGCCCCACAACAGCGGAGGTACTATCTTTAAGAGCATATCTGAAAAAAAAGACCGCATACTGTTTTCACATCCCTCGGCTAACATCCACATCTGTGGTGACTTCAACGTCCATAACGTGGAATGGCTGACCCATTACAATAAGACAGATGATGAGGGGAGATTTTGTCATGATTTTGCCATTGCTTATGACCTCACTCAGATTGTTCGCGAAGCCACCGTGTGTCCGATACACCCGGTCAATATGCAAGCCTCCTAGACCTTTTCCTCTCAACTTCCCCTGAGCTATGTTAATGTTCCGTTCATTCTCCTCTAGGATCCTCCGACCACACCGTCGTATCAGTTAAGATAAAAACGAAATGTAAGAAGACGTACCCCTCCACCGTACTGTATACCGATACTCTATGGCTGACTGGGATAGCTTCCGTACATTAATATATGATTTACCTCTGCACTCCATGTTTAAAAAGGATGTGTCCTCTATAGTATCAGATCTGACCGAATTGTTAATTGTAGGCCTAGACCAATTCATACAATCTAAAAAATTCCAACAAAAACCGAACAGCCACTCATGGTTCTCCCCAGAATGCGCTGCTGCTATCGCGCACAGAAACCACTTTTTCCATAGCTACCAACGTAATAGATGCACTGAGACTAAAGCTGTTTTCAGGACTGACAGCAACCACTGTAAAAGAGTAATAAAAAAGGCAAGAGAGCTATATGCCCAGTCTGTTAAATCCAAGGTAGCTGATCAGCGGCTTGGTTCCCACCAGTTTTGGCAAATAACAAATAGGATCCTGAACAGAAGTGTGCGTTCTATCCCAACCATTATCAATGAACCAGAGGTCATCTCGTCAGCGTCAGACAAGGCCAAACTATTTGCAAAAAAACTTTGCAGCTTATTCTACCCTATGCGACGAAGGCCATCAACTCCCTATATTTCCTACTATAACACAGAACACGCTAGGTAACATACAAATATCCGTGCATGAGGTCGCAAAGCTAATCAAGAACCTAGATTCCACTAAAGCAACTGCCCCTGATGGCATCCCAATTATAGTGTTAAAAACGCTTCAACCAGAACTTGCTCCCATACTTACGAAACTATTTAAGCGCTGCCTTAAGGAGAAGTGCTTTCCGACTCCCTGGAAGACCTCATCAGTTTGCCCTGTATTTAAGAATTCAGGTGATAAGTCATCTCCCTCTCAGTACAGACCAATAAGTCTCCTGTGTGTTATGAGTAAGTTGCTGGAATCCATATTAAATAGAGAAATAATCAACCACCTAAGCAGGAATAACCTTCTTAGTGACACACAATATGGTTTCCGCTCTGCAAGATCTACCGCAGATGTGCTGACGGTTATATCCACAGGATTAGTGAATCTCTTGACAAAGGCTTCCTTTCTGGGGCAATTGCTCTTGAGATATCAAAGGCCTTCGACAAGGTATGACATAAGGGTCTACTTCACAAGATTTCCAGCTACGGTATGACTGGAAATGTTTTCTCCATCATTAAATCATTTCTCTCCGATAGGCTCATAAGAGTAGTGGTAGATGGACAAAAATCGGAGGCCTGCAATATAAATGCTGAAGTCCCTAAGGGGTCAATCCTAGGCCCAACTCTCTTCCTGATCTACATCAATGACCTCCCTAAACACATACTTAAATCATTCGTTGACATCTATGCTGATGACACGACCATCTACGGCAACACATCAAAGGCTGTAAATGACAAAGTTCTCTCTGATTCTCTCTCGTCTGATCTCGAGCGCGTGGTTCAGTGGGGGAAGATGTGGCTGGTTACCTTTAATGCATCTAACACCAAACTCCTATCCTTACATCTGGCATCAATTGTGATGGATAGCTCTCGTCTGGGTGAGGCCCCGTGTTTTGACAAGCTTCTGGGTTTGACCTTTACTCCTGATCTGAAATGGAACACGTGCATCAAGTATGTTGCCAAGGTTGCTGGAAAGATGGTGGGATCCTTCTACCGCTCCAGAAGATATCTCACTACTGATTCAATTCTCCAACTATATAAAAGCCAAGTACGTCCAAGGACGGAATACTGTTGCCATATCTGGGCAGGAGATGCTAAAAACAGCCTATCCTGCTTTGACAGAGTACAAAATAGACTTCGTGGCTTAGTGGGGGATGCCCTTTTCTCTACCCTGCAACCTCTCTCCCACAGAAGAGACGTTGCGAGCCTATCCTTGTTTTATCGTTATTTCCATGGCAGGTGCTCATCTGAACTCCAATCTCTGTTTCCCCTTCGCCAATCTTTCACGAAAAACACCCGTCTAGCTGAATCCACTATGAAAAATTTCCCCCACTCTATATCTGTGCCTAAATCAAAACGCGGATTCCATGAGCAAAGCTTTTTTCTTAGAACTGCACGCCTGTGGAACTCTGTTCCGTCTGCTTGCTTCCCACCGGACTACAACTTGGATGTCTTCAAGTCCAATATTAACAAATTCCTTATGAACCGTCCCCTTAAGTAAACACTTCATCAAATCGCCACACTAACGTACTGTACTTGCAATAACCCTTATCCCTGAGTGGCTTCCGGGCCTTGATAAGTGGTGATCTCTGTGTAAAAAAAAAAAAGAAAACCGTCTTGAAACTATCTTAAGAGTCTCCCGCTGTTGTTGCACTACACGCTGTCTATAGACACCCCTTTCTCATACGTTCATCTTTTTCGGCCGCCCTCTTTATTTTTCGTTCATTTTACACGGTCATCTCTTTCGGTGCCGATTTTGTTCCTCCATTAAGTTGTGTCTTTTTTTATTCTTTTTCTTCTGACCCAAGTCTGAGCACACTTGATATTTTGCATACGCGTTCAAACGCTGTTCCTGCTGCTTATAAAATCGCTTGGCACCCGATCTATCGGCTGCTGCTGATATTTTTCATGCATGCGCATATGCGCTCTGTTATAGCATGCATTTGGATCCGTGCCGATTTGATATAACGTTTCTTAATTTTGAAAGGGAAAATTTATGACAAGCATCGTTTGTATTGTTGTGTTACGCTGATGTATTTCCAACAACAATTCCAATAATTATATATTAATCTACACCAAGATACCCGGTTGAGTTTGTTTTTTTATAAAGGAGTCCCCACTTATCAAGATCTGGAAGCCACGCCAGGATAAGGGGTAATGAGTGTACGTTAGTCAATTGGACAGTATCATAACTATTAGTAGTGAATATTTAGTAAAGTGGATTACTTGCTCATCAAGAACTTGTTTGCGGTGGTCTTGAAGACGACCATATCGTAGTCAGTAGGAAAGCAGGAAAACGGAACAGATTTCAACACGCATGCGGTTCTACGGATTAAGTTTTGTTAATGGAGTCTACTTTTAGGTGTAGGCACAGATAAAAAAAGTGGGGTAAATTATTGATAGTGGTTTCAGGTTGACGAGTGTTTTTTGTTAAAGTCAGAAGAAAGGACCATAAATTGGAGCCCAGACAAGCAAAATAAGATAAAGCAGAGACACAGCCCGCAACGATAAAGAGGTTGTAGGGGAAAGAAAAGGTCATCCTCTCACTAGATTAATAAACGCATGAAGATGGCCGAGACCAACAACATGCAGGTAATGAACATTAGATCTGCTCAGACGTTACGTCTGTTAAAATCTAGATAAAATAAAATATTTAGGTGTGTCCCATTTCTAGTGAAGAGACATTGGAATCTTTTATTTTATTTCATATTTCAAATCTATGACTAATTTTGCTTCTGATGAAATCGGTTCACTTTCTCGTTTTGTCTCGCTCTAAATATTTTCTTATGTCTGGAGCTTACCTATCTCTACATGTTTGCTACGTGTCAATCTATTCCTTACCTTTTCATTTAATCTTACGAGTGTTTGTCCCATTTAAGGGTGATTGGTTATGTTGTTACCCAACCATTTGTTTCTGCTCTAAAACCCCTCTCTCACTTGTATGATGTTACATATTAATTTTTTTTTCTCTCAAGAAACGCTATTATGACAGTTGCTCCCTATAATTGTCTGATATATTTCTTGCTTACTTTCTTCCACGCACCCTTGACTTGTTGGCATAGTGATATCAATCAATTCGCTGTTTTTATAGCTTATTGTAATACCGTAGCTTATTTGACAGCACCGCATGCTTGTGAAACTCTCTTCATCTTTGATATTTTCCAGCTTCGTATAGCTTCGGGCGTTCAACATTTCAGACCAACAGGCGTATGCTGTCTTTGCGATAATAATTTTCTATTCTTTTCAATATTTCACAAAAGTGATAAGTAAAATAGTAAAAGTAATTCATAAAAAAAACAAGATAATAGTCGCTACCTCAATGTCTACTTTAATGTAAAAGCCACTTTGTGTGTGTGTGTGTGTGTGTGTGTGTGTGTGTGTGAGAGTTTCTTCCTCATAGCTTCCCAAATGGCTGAGCTTGCCTTTTGTCAATTACACACAAAGGTCACTTATATATCTGGCAGTGGTCTTAAATATATTTTGTACAGGGATTAATCCGATAAATATCGAAAATCGAAAAAATCCGATCCAAGATTTTTGTTGGTTTTGTTTTGTTTTATAGATGAATTGCATAATTTTTACAGAGAAAATTTTATACGTGACACCGGCAAAACAATGCGACAATAGATCGAATGAGTCCATGTTACAGCACGGGTGTACCTCACTATTTTACTTTTTTTTTATTAATGAATTCAATTTATAATAAAAAAAAGAGGTACCATTTAAAATAGCCGGAAATCATTTCTTCGTTTGCATATTTTATACAGCTAAACATCTATCAGAAGTGACTTTTTCAGATCATTCATCAGCAAGCCCAAGTATCAGCTGACGCGTTATTGTAAACAAACATAGACGGAATTCTATGAACGATATTATCATTTTTTTCTTTTGTTTTCGAATTAGTCCACCGGGTAAACAAAGCTTAAACAGGGAAAAGTAAAGCACTAGTTGTTAAAACTGGAAAAGAAAAAGACAAAATATTAAAGTAAAAATATAAAGTAATAACTTAATATATTGTAGCATTAAGAATTTATTATATAATGATATTAATTGAATTTTAAAAAAAATGTTAATGTTGCAATATTTTAAATAATAAATGTATTATATTTTTTAATAGAATATCTTTTCCTTTTCTTTTCCAGTTTTAACAACTAGTTCGTTTAAGCTTAACCATATTACTTTTCATACTCACATTTTTCTATTGTAATCGATTATTATTCCATGCTTCCAGCAAATTCACTTATTTTTGTTTAATTTCAGTCTTTTTTTGTCCCCATAAACACATGTAATAACAATATACGGCATCCGTCTGCTTTGAATAAACTCCCCCAATTTTCTCACTTTTCATGCTTTTATTAGTGAATTAATAGCAGAAGTAGTCGCTGAAGTGGTGTGGTTGCTATCGAAACCAGTCATAAAAACGACGCTCACCTCCTTATATTTTTTTTACGATCTTGAACACCATAATAATATTTTTTACTGAACGAAAATTGATTTTTTTTCACAATATAACTGAGAAGGAACTGTAATACTGGTTTGAAATTTGGTCGCAAATGAGTGATTGGTGAGCATACAAAGCAGTTCAGAATGATTAAAACCGGTACTTAACCAGATGATGTGTGTGTGCGTGTATGTATGTACGTATATATTGTCCCAAAACCTCTGGTCAAGAAAGTCATCTGAAATAACAGCACGGGAAGACTTGATTCTAAATAATTCTGATATCTGATATTTCTTCTCTTTTGGAAATAGGGTATGATTATGGATATCTCCAGTATCAAATAATTTTATACACTGTGGAATTTACTACATGCATGGAAAAGTTACCGGGGTTGTTATTAAGTATGAGAAATATTTGGAATCAAGTCAACCCTTGCTGTTATTTCCGAGCATTAGCAGCAAGGTTTAATGATTAAAGTTAAATTCTGTAGATTAAAATATATACAATTTTAGTTAAGGAAAGAATTTGTAGTTTGAAACAAAGCATATATGGAGATAAATTATATTTATTTCCTTAATCCATGGATTGTAAATAATGGCTCATATCATCAGAGGAAATGAAATGCAATTAGCAAAATGTTCAGCTACGAATAAACAAGTAGTTTTGCTTTTCAGCACATGTATTGAAAATGTTATTTAAAAGTTATTTAGAGCGAACTTACCTCATTATATATATATACACACATACATATATATATACATATATATGTATATATATATGTATATAAATGCATATATATAAATACACACACATATATATATATATATAAATACACACATATATATATATATATATATATATATATATATATATATATATATATATATATATATATATATATATATATATATATATATACAAAGATGGTATTTTTTGTGGTATTTTTTGAATTCAATTATTTATATGAAAGTGCATTTTTACCTAAATGCTTGTTGGGAATAATTTTCCTTTGGATCAATTTGACACCCAAATAGGAGCGCATATGTATCGTTTAAAATATATGATTAGTATAAAACTTAATAAAATTATATGTTAATATGTGTGGATTTAGTAAGTTTATTTTACATGCGAACATTACTTTAGTCAAGGGTGTGCTGTGTTGTACGATAGAACTTTAGTTTTGCTTTGAGACATGTGATGATATCTCTTCATATCCAATCAAATAATCATTTATTAATACTTTATATGAGTTGTAAATCGATACACGTAGTGGAATGGTAAATGTGGTCGTAATTATATTCGACAATGATTGTTGGTACCTTATTTTATGAATCAAATATATTACTTTATGCATTATAAGAAATAGAAAAATAATTATTGGTCTTAATCCAAAAATTAGTTTTTCTTATTTTTTTTTTTTGCAAAGGATCACCACTGATAAAGGCCCCGGGGCCACTCGAGGATAAAGGATATTGGCTGTACAGTAGTCAATAGCACAGTATCGTAGTAATCGTTAGCAGTACACATATGGCAAACTGGACTACCTAAGAGGACGGTTAATCAAGAACCTGTTTACTTGAATACTAACACATTCTAGTCAGCCGGAAAACAGGTAAACAGAAGAGAGTTCCTCAGATATACAATTTTAAGAAATAAACTTCGTTCATGGAATCTATATTTTGGTTTAGGCACAGATAAAGAGTGCGGAAAGTTATTGACAGGTTTTCCAGCTAGATGATTGTTTTTCATGAAAGATTTGCGAACGGGACCATAGACCGGAGCGCAGACGAGCACTTGCCATGGAGATAAAGATAAAGCAGGGACAGGCTAGCAAGCCCCCCCCCAGCGGGAAGGAGACGGCAGGGAAGAAAAAAAGGCATCTTCCACGAAGCCACGGCGTCTACTTTGAACTCTGTACAGGCAGGATAACGTTTTTCAAGCAGCTCCTGCCCAGATGTTGCAAAAGTACTCCATCCTCGGAAACAGCTGGCTCTCATATAGGTAGACATTGCACTAAAGAGCTATATATCCACTGGATTGTTAAAAAGATCCCACCATTTTTCCAGCAATCTTGCCAACAGATTCGATGCACGAGCGCCATTTTAGATCAGGAGTAAAGGTCAAGTCCAGAAGCTTATAAAAAGATGGAGCCTCCCATGCTCTTTGAATGTTTCTGACTGATTAAGCTTATAACTACAACATTAACTATAAACTTTTATAATCTAATGTTTGTTTTATTTTATTAAAAGTCTTTTAAATAAAAGTATATTCGGTAAACATTTTTATAGTATCAGATTTTTATAATGGGCGAAAATGATAGCTTTTAATGTTTTTATATTTATTTGATTTCAGTATAATACTCACGATAATGTTTGTTTACACCAGGTTGTTAGGCCACATGGTAACATTTATTGACTTATTTATATTTGGCTTTGTCTTAAAATTGTGATATACTATTTGTAAATATAATATTATTAAAGTTTGGTTTCTGTTATTAATATGTTAATAAAACTACCTATGGTTTATTGGCTGAACCTTCGCCCCCCCCCATCCCGTCCTTAAAAATTAAGCATGTAACATTTTTTAAATATTGCACGGATATAATAAAAAGAGTGCAGCATGAAAGCTTGTCTTGTGGAATAACCTCTAGATAACTAATAAGACAGTTTTTTTTTTAAATAATTTTTGAATTCTAACAACTTTAGAAGTACTGAACTTTTGAAAAATTGTTCTTATGTATTAAATGCGTCTCTACTGTATTATATGGGCAATATGTACCCGCTAATCAAACTAGAATAAGATTAATCATACAATCAATAAAATGATATGAATGCTATATATACTTTTGGTATTGGAATTATTTAGGCATAAAGTTATGGGGGGTATGAAGTTTAAAAACTACGGTAAATACTATCTAAAATGTATGGCCAAAGATTAACTAACAAAATGTTTTAGTTGAAAAGATTTCGACACAGAAATTAGCAAATTTCTCGCAGAAAACTGGTCGGTAAATATAAGAACTTTAAAAAAATACAAAATTTATCGATGATTTGTGTGCCATTTATTTGCTTTCCTTTTAATGCAAAGTAAGAAACTATGTGATTTTTGCATGTATGTGATATTGATCTTTCCAAATATTGCTTATATTTATGAACTAAAGTACCAAGACCACGGTTAAAAAGAATTTGTGATAACATTTGCTACACATTGATCCATATTATTGTCGCGTTCTTTGTCTTGTTACATTATTCAGATCGATCTCCGATTCATCGCACCGTTTTGCTAAAGTATTATTTTTTACTAAAAACTGCTCAAGGATAATAGATTAATCGGAAAACCAAGCTTACAGGTAGAACACACCATGTAATTATATAAAAATCGTGGGTTAATATTTTTACAAATCTATCTATATATCTATAAAAGTGAACGTGTCTGTGAGTGTGTATATGTATGTCTGTGTATGTACATTTCCCTACGTAATAACTCTGGCAATTTAAAGTCTACAGACTTGAAATTTGATATATAGGGTATTGAGATTTGGGAAAATCTTTGTGATCGGTTTTTGGCCAGAAATTTGGCTATTAAGGGGTCAAAGATCAACGATTTGACCTTTGAGAATTCTACCAAACTCCTCTGACAATTTTGGGTCTAAACACTTGCAATTTTAGATATAGGTTCCATGGACATGGGTCTAACTTAATAACTTGATTTGAGCCAAAAAACGATCAATGTTAAGGGGTCATAAAAGGGGTCAAAGATAAAAAAATGGCTGTTTTTTTTTTTGTTCAACGTACACCTCCAAACACCAGGGCAACGCCGGGCTGAAATGCTAGTATATCTATAAAAGTGAACGTATCTGCGTGTGTGTGGGTGTGTTGTGTGTCTGTGCATGTACATTTCCCTACGTAATAACTCTGTCAATTTAAAGTCTACAGACTTGAAATTTTATATACAGGGTATTGAGATTTGGGAAACTCTTTGTGATCGGTTTTTGGCCAGATATTTGGCTGTTAAGGGGGTCAAATTCTACAATTGGACCTTTGAGGAGCCTACAAAACTTCTTCGCCAATTTTGCGTTTAAACACTTGAAATTTTAGATATAGATGGATATGGATCTAACTTAATAACTTGATTTGAGCCATAAAACAATAAATGTTAAGGGGTCATAATAGAGGTCAAAGATAAAAATAAAATACCGTGTTTTTTCCTCAACATACATCACCAAACTCCCGGGCAACGCCGGGCTGAAATGCTAATATATTAGAAAGTAACCTAATTTGCTGATAGAATCTAAATCATTAAATATTAGTGGTTAATGGATCCACCAATCACATCTTCGCATTTTATGACAGGAGGGCGAGCGAACAGAACAGTTGATTGGTTGATAAAATAAGAGGCAATAATTAAGAGAAACAGTTCAGCGACTAATATTAATTAAGAGACACACAAAAACATCAGATTAATTGTTTTTACCAATTAACTTTCGTTTTTCTTAAATATTCGCCTGAATATTGTTTTACATTTTTGCTGGAAGAGTAGACGTAGCGCAACATAACTGTATGTCGATTGACGCCATTGTGCCTTGTTCGCGCGATAAATAATATGTTTACACAAATCACGTGATTAAATAATTACTAATTGATTTACTTCATATTTATAAATTGTAAGATTTCCATTATAACAAGAAATCAGATTCGAATCTAACAAAAGCTCATTGACTGCGATATATCAATTTAAGTATGAAAATCTTTGGGATGTGTGTCCTTGCTTTAAACTTTAGAAGATTGGGGCGATTCCAGTTTTTTTTTTAAAGGGATGATTGCTTAATACACACACACACACACACACATACACACACACACACACACACACACACAAATATATGTATGTATGTATGTCTGTATAAATATATGTTTATATGAATATGTATATATATATATATATTTATTTACAAAATAAACTATCCACTTATTAAGTGTTTCCTTTTCAGATTAAATATATTTTAACTCTTTTTCCAAGTGAGTGTTGCATTTTTATTAACTATTTGCTCATATATATATATATATATATATATATATATATATATATATATACATGTATATATATATATATATATATATACAGAGAGAGAGAGAGAGAGAGAGAGAGAGAGAGAGTTATAAAATATAATACCCCGTTTCATCCACGCTAGCATTCCTCAGGCATAAGACTAAGTAATTCTAGCGTTGATGAAACGCAGAATATTCTGCGTAGCTTAATCGCCATATATATTTTATACTTACTACCTTGCTCTACCTACGTAGTGAGTACTGTTGAAGTAAATACTTAAAGTTTACGCATAAACTTATACTTTCCTATAATAATTTATGTGATTACATGAGGTAGTTATATGTATACATATATATATATATGATTGCAACGTCTTGTTAGACGAGTGCCACTCCCTCAGACATTTAAAATCCATGATTCCAAATGTCTGAGGGAGTATCTATACACATATGATGTTACAGAGTCTTAGCTTTGTACGACAGTTAAGTCTCTCTCTCGGTTCAAAATGTTGAGATCCAGCAACAAGCAAGAGCAAGATAGCCAGCAACAAATTAAACTGCAGACCAGCTTAATGCAGGTACTGGTCTTCCGCTTTATGTTTTTTTTAAATTAGAGATTTGCTTCTCTTAGAAATGTTGCCTTCACCACGGCTTACGGGAGCCCTCTCTACCCCAATACACATACACACACACACACACACACAAATATACACGGTGCTAGTTGGCCGTTGGCCCAGTAAAAGAGTTCATTCGCCCTTTGGCGGGTACAGTATATATATATATATATATATATATATATATATATATACACATATATATATATGTACATATATATATATATATATATATACTGTACTCGTGTTGTTGTGGCTTAGTTTGTTTAAATAGAACGCAAAAAAAAAGTTCATGTTTCTTACTTTTACATTCTCAATATTTGTCTATGCATTTTTAGGCGCCCTTTTTTTCTGTGCAAATGTAAATATTGCCTTATTTTTCAACTGTAGAACACGAAACATATGCATGCACATGTGAGAAGAAATTAGCGTGAAGATCTAAATGACACAACTTTAAAAATTGTCCCAGAGCCTTGTTATTTTTTTTTTAAACGCCAAGCGAATTTTGAAGTGCAATAGCTTAAATTAACATGCTATATTCGTTTCAGTCATTCAATGTACGTACACTGACCGGTCTTCATGGGGTTAACAGAGGGTGAAACATGAGGGTTTTATTTTACTATAGACATGTTTTTAACATGCACTGGATAATACCGCAAATTATATTTATATTATTATAGTTTTTCATCAAAATACATCGAAAAAAGATTGAAATGAAATCTGTTTAAAGAATAAAGCAATACATTAAATGATAGATCGATGATGATTCAGAAGGAAGAAAGAAAAAATAAAATACGATAAAAATGGTGTCAGGGAAGATTTTAAAAATGGTATTCTGTTGTTTTTATTGAAATGAATATCATTATTTTCGCACATGTTTTGGAGAAAGTATATTGCTTTCAAATATACTAGATGGGAAAATTTGAAAACATGTTGGTGCTTCTTTGTTATCGTAGCGAAATTGGGAAATCAATATATTGCTTTTCAAGTGAAAAAGAAAATATCTACTGAATTGCCAGTAATGGAAATATCCAAAACTTATAAAAAACGATAAAGTAGAAATTATTAGGTGCGTGTTAAAATAATGAAGTTTATACGAAAAACGACATTATTTTTGCTCTAACCTAATAATTAATAAAGAAAATAGTAATTTGAATAAAGTAAAATGTTTACCTATTTTCGTTGTGTTTAAGTCACATGTCACGTGACAAAATAAAGATAATGGAAATCACTTTTTCATTGAATTATACAAAGCTTAAATAGTTGTGACATGGCAATTGGGTAGATAAAAGTGCTTATTACTAAAATTGACAAAACAGCTAAGTAGTTATCGTGTTTTTAAAAAATTAAATATCAACTTTTCGGCTAGCTTATGAGATTCTATATTAATAAAGAAGTACACTTTTCATCGCTCGACTTGTACAATGAACATAGGTTTATATATTTTGGTACTCTTGTATAATTTAACCAAGAACCTCGGAATTTTTTTTCAATTATGGTCCGATATCGACCGACAGTTATCGGATTAATCCGAGCAAGAAACAGGCAGAGGCGAATTTCAAAACAAACAAACTGAAAAAATAAAATTACAATAAAAAAAAAACTACTGTATATCTACTGTATATATATATGAACTTACCTCATTATATATATATACACACACATACATATATATATACATATATATGTATATATATGTATATAAATGCATATATATAAATACACACACACACACACACACACACACATATATATATATATATATATATATATATATATATATATATATATATATATATATACAAAGATGGTATTTTTGTGGTATTTTTTGAATTCAATTATTTATATGAAAGTGCATTTTTACCTAAATGCTTGTTGGGAATAATTTTCCTTTGGATCAATTTGACACCCAAATAGGAGCGCATATGTATCGTTTAAAATATATGATTAGTATAAAACTTAATAAAATTATATGTTAATATGTGTGGATGTAGTAAGTTCATTTTACATGCGAACATTACTTTAGTCAAGGGTGTGCTGTGTTGTACGATAGAACTTTAGTTTTGCTTTGAGACATGTGATGATATCTCTTCATATCCAATCAAATAATCATTTATTAATACTTTATATGAGTTGTAAATCGATACACGTAGTGGAATGGTAAATGTGGTCGTAATTATATTCGACAATGATTGTTGGTACCTTATTTTATGAATCAAATATATTACTTTATGCATTATAAGAAATAGAAAAATAATTATTGGTCTTAATCCAAAAATTAGTTTTTCTTTTTTTTTTGCAAAGGATCACCACTGATAAAGGCCCCGGGGCCACTCGAGGATAAAGGATATTGGCTGTACAGTAGTCAATAGCACAGTATCGTAGTAATCGTTAGCAGTAAACATATGGCAAACTGGACTACCTAAGAGGACGGTTAATCAAGAACCTGTTTACTTGAATACTAACACATTCTAGTCAGCCGGAAAACAGTTAAACAGAAGAGAGTTCCTCAGATATACAATTTTAAGAAATAAACTTCGTTCATGGAATCTATATTTTGGTTTAGGCACAGATAAAGAGTGCGGAAAGTTATTGACAGGGTTTTCAGCTAGACGATTGTTTTTCATGAAAGATTTGCGAACGGGACCATAAACCGGAGCGCAGACGAGCACTTGCCATGGAGATAAAGATAAAGCAGGGACAGGCTAGCAAGCCTCTCCCCAGCGGGAAAGAGACCGCAGGAAAGAGAAAAAGGCATCTTCCACAAAGCCACGGCGTCTACTTTGAACTCTGTACAGGCAGGATAACGTTTTTCAAGCAGCTCCTGCCCAGATGTTGCAAAAGTACTCCATCCTCGGAAACAGCTGGCTCTCATATAGGTAGACATTGCACTAGAGAGTTAGATATCCACTGGATTGTTAAAAAGATCCCACCATTGTTCCAGCAACCTTGCCAACAGATTCGATGCACAAGCGCCATTTTAGATCAGGAGTAAAGGTCAAGCCCAGAAGCTTATAAAAAGATGGAGCCTTCCATGCTCTTTGAATGTTTCGGACCGATTAAGCTTATAACTACAACAATAACTATACACTTTTATAATCAAACGTTTGTTTTATTTTATTAAAAGTCTTTTAAATAAAAGTATATTCGGTAAACATTTTTATAGTATCAGATTTTTATAATGAGCGAAAATGATAGGTTTTAATGTTTTTTATATTTATTTGATTTAAGTATAATATTCACGATAATGATTGTTTACACCAGGTTGTTAGGCCACATAGTAACATTTATTGACTTATTTATATTTGGCTTTGTCTTAAAATTGTGATATACTATTTGTAAATATAATATTCTTAAAGTTTGGTTTCTGTTATTAATATGTTAATAAAACTACCTATGGTTTATTGGCTGAACCTTCGCCCATTTTTTTAAATATTGCACGGATATAATAAAAAGAGTGCAGCATGAAAGCTTGTCTTGTGGAATAACCTCTAGATAACTAATAAGACAGTTTTTTTTTTATAATTTTTGAATTCTAACAACTGTAGAAGTAGTGAACTTTTGAAAAATTGTTCTTATGTATTAAATGCGTCTCTACTGTATTATATGGGCAATATGTACCCGTTAATCAAACAAGAATAAGATTAATCATACAAACAATAAAATGATATGAATGCTATATATACTTTTGGTGTTGGAATTATTTAGGCATAAAGTGATTGGAGGTATGAAGTTTAAAAACTACAGTAAATACTATCTAAAATGTATGGCCAAAGATTAACTAACAAAAGGTTTTAGTTGAAAAGATTTCGACACAGAAAATAGCAAATTTCTCGCAGAAAACTAGTAGGTAAATATAAGAACTTAAAAAAAAAAATACAAAATTTATCGATGATTTGTGTGCAATTTATTTGCTTTCCTTTAAATGCAAAGTAAGAAACTATGTGATTTGTGCATGTATGTGATATTGATCTTCCCAAATATTGCTTATATTTATGAACTAAAGTACCAAGACCACGGTTAAAAAGAATTTGTGATAACATTTACTACACATTGATCCCTATTATTGTCGCGTTCTTTGTCTTGTTACATTATTCAGATCGATCTCCGATTCATCGCATCGTTTTGCTAAAGTATTATTTTTTACTAAAAACTACTCAAGGATAATAGATTAATCGGAAAACCAAGCTTACAGGTAGAACACACCATGTAATTAAATAAAAATCGTGGGTTAATATCTTTTCAAATCTATCTATATATCTATAAAAGTGAACGTGTCTGTGAGTGTGTATATGTGTGTCTGCGTATGTACATTTCCCTACGTAATAACTCTGGCAATTTAAAGTCTACAGACTTGAAATTTGA